>NW_003314331.1:881997-996065 GCF_000143415.4 Selaginella moellendorffii
CTCTTAAGGTTTCTAAGCAATGCACGGCGTTATTGCTTTCTACAAAGACACCACGAGAGTCCTTGTTAACACTCTTGGATTTCAAAGTTATGGAGGCACACGCTCCATACGTCTGGGTGGGATGTTTTCTCAGAAATCCTGGAGGTCTCGAGTTTTCTTGACTTTTAGGGAAGGTCAGGTATGGACGTCCATGAGCAAGATGAGATTGCAGTTTCGCAATGGTTTCAAGACGCATGAGCCGCAGGTCTTAGAGATCATAACCTTTCCAAAGTTTGGAATTGGACAGCGTGCGTTTCTCATCCAGACTCAAGGTATGTATGTTTGGAGCTATGGCCGTTGTGCATTTTTTATGGTTTTTATGTTTTTGATAGAGGGAAACATACTGTGGGACTGCATCTCATTTCTAGACGATGCCACAGTGGCGATAATCAAGTCACTAGGTGGATTGAGAGCGATTGCCACCTCTCACCCGCATTACTACAGCACAAACTCTCGATGGAGCGAGGCTTTTGGAGGCGTCCCGGTTTATACCCGCGAATGGTATTGTCTACCTTTGTTTCTCTCTTTCATTTCGATCTCTCTGTATCCATACTTTTGCAGAGTGGTTTACCAGCACGAAAAGGTGAAGTTCTACTATGGGAGGGACTCACGCTTTTAGCCTTGCACAAATCCTCCACTGGTCTCATGGAGCTCAAGGAGAGGTGTTTTATTCACTGGAGATATCTTACAGGTATAAACTTCTGTCGTTTACAAACTTTGTTTTCGTTTTGTTTTCCTCACTCCATGTTTGATTTGTAGGTGGGGATGGACAACAAAACAGTGAGCATAATGAGATCGTATCCAAGCTATATACCACTCGTCCATGTTTGATTTGTAGGTGGGGATGGACAACAAAATAGTGAGCATAATGAGATCGTATCTAAACTATATACCACTCTTGTCAAGCCACACTAAAAGGATAGGCCAGGTGATCGAGCCATGGGATTTTGGGAGGCTCTACATTGCGTTTCAGGACAGAGAGGATGACGCTGCTTAAGCATCACAATTATCGATTGACTCTCAAGTAATGAATCAGACTGAAACTCGAGATGTCTTTCTGATTATGATTTGCCATAACATTGTTTCCAAAGCTAAATTGGACATTTGTTTTTGTGAGGGAGAAAATGCCACAATCAACTTAGAGTGAGCAGTGTTACAGCATACACAGTGGATACATGGAGTTTCTTTTTACAAGATCTTTTGTCTAAGCTCTAAGCTTCTCCAATGCTTGTCTTACATCTTCAACTCTTGCAATTTCCTTAAGCAGATTGCTTATCTTCTTCAATTCATCATATTTATGCCCTTTCCTGTTTTTGAATGCCCGGATGACAATTCCATTGCTGGGCTGCAAGCAAAAAGACTCTGGCTTGTCGTCCACGATCACCGTGTGTCTGAGGTCCCGCCCTAACCTTGAAAGATCTTTCACAACCTTTCTCCCTCCCACTTCCTTGGGCGAGCATGAATCTCTGTAGAGGCGATGGGTGAAGAGATCCCAGCTGGGTCGAGCCTATCCAATATCCTGTCCGCATAACGCTTCACCGCTCGAGTAAAAACCACGATCTCATATATCTGACTCATCTCATTTAGAATGTATCCACACCCGGCCGCTTTGCGACAAGGTAGCGTTGCAATGGAAGAATCTTCCCACTGAAGAGCTTGAGGGACGCTGTGGCCTTGTGGGCATGAATTAGTGTCTCGTCCATGTCTAACACAAGCGTGGGTTTTTCCTCCAAAGCTGGCGGTAGTAGTGGAGAACTGTGTGTCACCTTTACCTTTTTGTTCTTTACTTTGGTCACCATGTCGAGCGTTGCAAAACTCCAATCGCCATATTCTCTCGCCCTCTTCATCGCTCTGATAAAAAAGAAAGAAAGAACGCAAGCCCTAATTGTAAAGGACCTTTATAAATCAAATTAAATACACTTTACGAAATATACCATAATTCTGGCCGTAGAAAATTTCATGGATTTTTTCTCTCAGGCTCGCTGGTTTTGGAGGTGGGAGCGTTGTCCCGCTTAAATGGCAATCCACAGTTTGAGAGGAGTATGCGCAGTACTAGTGAACTGAACTTACTGGGAACGAACCTTGACATAACTGAAGATTTGTTCGATCACATATTCTGGAACGCAGAGAGAGTTCAGTAGCTTTGGTTCTGACCTCCAGCATGGATGTAAAGCGGATTTGAGTCACTGAAGGCGGAAGTTTGCTGGCTGAGAAAGAATCCAACAGCTCCAAATTTCCCTTAGCTCCAATCTAAACTCGCCTCAAGAAGTTCGTCTTTTGCTGATATCTATTCTGACTTGAGCATTGAGAACGTGTGTTTCATTGTAGATCATTCCAACCATGGTGGTGAAACCATGGTTATCAACGTTAAGGTGCTACTACTGCCACTGGAGTAAAAGTTTGTGCGAGCTTTTGTGTGAGTTCGTGCTCCTGGATCTTTATCTATGGGAGATTGCCCCCTTTGTTTGCTCAATCTATTCTCTTTTCTCTTGGCTCTCCAGAAATTATGGCTCCTACTCGAAAGCTTGTGCTTGCATCGCTCCTCTCATGCCTGGTCATCACTGCGGCTTTTGCTGCTGCAGTTTTGTTTAGTTCTTTCTCCAAAATCTCGATAGTTTCTGTGTCCACACCAGCGACGACCATGGCAATCCATCAGCAAACTACAGTGCTCAATAGTATAACTCTCTGTGTGTTTTCCATGGCGTTTTTTCTGTGGATCTTAGCCTTCCTTTACACGGCTAGGCCATGTTTTGTTCTTTGAAGTTAAGCTTGACTCGAGAAAATAAAGTGGTCAAGAAATGGATGATCTTGCTGGCCGGGTCTACTCTGCTGGATTTGTCACAGTCTTCGCTGGTTGTGAATTTCGAGTCGGAGGACACGTTCATTGACCCTGAAGGCAGCGCTCGCGGCAGTGGAAGCGTATACAATTTCTAGATTTTGAAAAGCGCTGTTTTCTGCTAGATTCCAAGTGGCTTGCAGGTTGGTGGTGGTATGAACTCGGGGAACGCGAAGTCCTATCTCGATACTGGGGCGAGTCATGTGTTGTCACCTCGGTAAGTGTTTTACATCAGTCTTGGAATTTAACTCTTAACATTGTGTGTGTGAGACTAAGTCTTGCTCTGGCATTCTCTCGAGAGCTTAGAGAGTTTGGTGCCCGGAAGAGGCTCATTGCTTCTTGGAGGTGGCCAATTCCAGAGATAGGCCGAGAGGAGCACTGTGCGCGCCATCTTGCTCTTGTAAGGCATTCGATCGTAAATAAACATTGCATTTTCAAGATGGTTTCTAGAGGTGAGCATATGGATCATTGTTGCCCAAGAGATGAGCCATCTTTAGGAAGGAATCTAGTGCCTCGTCCAAATGCCCATTCGAGGCATATGTGCCAAGCATGGAGTTCCAGGCCACCACGTGCCTCTCAAACAAACATTTAGCCTCCTCCAAGCAGCCATGAGGTGCATAGCCGTCGATCATAGCCGTAAATGCCACCTCATTAAGATCCGGGGCATCTTCAAAGAGATTCTTTGCTTGCTCCATATGCCCGGCCTGGTGATCATGGTCGTCCATGTTACTAGGGCATTCTATCAAAGAGATCTTTAGCTTCATCCAGCCGCTGGTTCTGGCAGTGGCCTTGGATCATGGCCGTCCACGGCGCGTGAGAGATGCCCGTTATGGGCATATGGCACGATCATGGCCGTGCTAGAAACCAGGGTTTGCTCCGGCATGGAGTGGAATACCGCCTCCGCCTCGCCGAGATTGCCACTCGGCGAGTACATCTCGATCATCGCGTCCCAGGTGATGGAATTCTTTGCAGGGATGCGATCGAAGAGCTGCTTGGCGCGCTGCACGTCACCGGCCGCGGCTTCAGGTCGTGGTTGCAAATGTAGGCCTGGAGGGTGAGATTCCAAGAGAAGAGATTGGGATCCGAGGTAGAATCGAAGACCGATCGCGCTTCCTCCAGGCAGCCGCAGCGGCCATACATCTGGACGAGGAGATTTCGCAGGAAGACGCTGTTGTTGTGGTCGCTGTGAAGGATCTGGGCGATGGATCCGGCGGCCATTGTCGCAAGATGTGACGAGGGCGGCAAGCTCTTATGCGCATCGCATCATGGCCGTTGGATGATGGGGACGTCCGAGGTTCAAGTCCTGGCAGGTTCTAGCTTCCCGATGTTTTTCATGGCATCCCCGATCGCTCAGCTGCACTCCAAATGCCGGGCGCGCTCGTCAACGACAGAATTAACTTCCTGGACACAAGTGGAAGAGAGCAGGCTGGTTTTCCGGGCGATGGATCAAAAGGATATCATCTCCTAGTGTCTTGGCGCAGCTTACGTTTGGGTTGAGCGTCTCAGCGGCAGTGCAAGATCTATCCTATCCGGTAAGCTCTTATTCCGTTTGCTCTCTTCTTGTTTCTTCTTTTCCAGTTGTGAGTTTTCGATTATGTTGACACGGTTGTGATGATCGGACAAGCCAGCACTTTCCAAAAGGACAGCACTATCCATACTTATGGAAACATCGTCTACATGAAATGCACATCTACTATACGATCTACATCTCGGACGTCTGTCCTAAGTCCATCTACAGGTACAAGAAAACTCATGTATATTTTGGAGAGAACTAAACGAGTGAAAAATAGGTGGCCATACAGACTGGAACCCTCCAAATACGCTGCGTTCTAGCTGATAGTCGTCAGCTGCTCTATACCGATGGCTTTCCAGTAAGAAACGTGTTTAACCGTGTTATATGCGCTTGCTTCAATGGAGCGTCCAACACCGCTCAAACAGGAGGCTTGGCCATGCGAGTGATAGTAAGCAGGATAAGCAGGGTCTGACCTGAGGTTCTGCTCCGCCTCCACCACATCCAGCAGCTGATGATATCTCCAGAGGATCTCAAGGTCTGTCAACCTTTCTCCTCGACTTTTAACAAGTTTGTCCTTTTACTGAGATCTTGGTCATCTCTTAAGGTTTCTAAGCAATGCACGGCGTTATTGCTTTCTACAAAGACACCACGAGAGTCCCTGTTAACACTCTTGGATTTCAAAGTTATGGAGGCACACGTCTGGTGGGATGTTTTCTCAGAAATCCTGGAGGTCTCGAGTTTTCTTGACTTTTAGTTTTAGGGAAGGTCAGGTATGGACGTCCATGAGCAAGATGAGATTGCAGTTTCGCAATGGTTTCAAGAAGCATGAGCCGCAGGTCTTCGAGATCATAACCTTTCCAAAGTTTGGCATTGGACAGCGTGCGTTTCTCATCCAGACTCAAGGTATGTATGTTTGGAGCTATGGCCGTTGCGCATTTTTTATGGTTTTTATGTTTTTGATAGAGGGAAACATACTGTGGGACTGCATCTCATTTCTAGACGATGCCACAGTGGAGATAACCAAGTCACTAGGTGGATTGAGAGCGATTGCCATCTCTCACCCGCATTACTACAGCACAAACTCTCGATGGAGCGAGGCTTTTGGAGGCGTCCCGGTTTATACCCACGAATGGTATTGTCTACCTTTGTTTCTCTCTTTCGTTTCGATCTCTCTGTATCCATACTTTTGCAGAGTGGTTTACCAGCACGAAAAGGGTAAGTTCTACTATGGGAGGGACTCACGCTTTTAGCCATTTTGCTATCCTCCACTGGTCTCATGGAGCTCAAGGGAGGGGTGTTTTATTCACTGGAGATATCTTACAGGTATAAACTTCTGTCGTTTACAAACTTTGTTTTCGTTTTGTTTTCCTCACTCCGTGTTTGATTTGTAGGTGGGGATGGACAACAAAACAGTGAGCATAATGAGATCGTATCCAAGCTATATACCACTCTCGTCCATGTTTGATTTGTAGGTGGGGATGGACAACAAAACAGTGAGCATAATGAGATCGTATCTAAACTATATACCACTCTTGTCAAGCCACACTAAAAGGATAGGCCAGGTGATCGAGCCATGGGATTTTGGGAGGCTCTACGTTGCGTTTCAGGACAGAGAGGATGACGCTGCTTAAGCATCACAATTATCGATTGACTCTCAAGTAATGAATCAGACTGAAACTCGAGATGTCTTTCTGATTATGATTTGCCATAACATTGTTTCCAAAGCTAAATTGGACATTTGTTTTTGTGAGGGAGACAGTGCCACAATCAATTTAGAGTGAGCAGTTGTTACAGCATACACAGTGGATACATGAGTTTCCTTTTACAAGATCTTTTGTCTAACTTTTAAGCTTCTCCAACGCTTGTCTTACATCTTCAGCTCTTGCAATTTCCTTAAGCAGATTGCTTATTTTCTTCAATTCATCATATTTATGCCCTTTCTTGTTTTTGAATGCACGGATGACAATTCCATTGCTGGGCTGCAAGCAAAAGGACTCTAGCTTGTCGTCCACGATCACCGTGTGTCTGAGGTCCCGCCCTAATCTCGAAAGATCTTTCACAACCTTTCTCCCTCCCACTTCCTTGGGCGAGCATGAATCTCTGTAGAGGCGATGGGTGAAGAGATTCCCAGCTGGGTCGAGCCTATCCAATATCCTGTCCGCATAAGGCTTCACCGCTCGAGTAAAAACCACAATCTCGTATATCTCACTCATCTCATTTAGAAATGTATCCACACCCGGCCGCTTTGCGACAAGGTAGCGCTGCAATGGAAGAGTCTTCCCACTGAAGAGCTTGAGGGACGCTATAGCCTTGTGGGCATGGATTAGTGTCTCGTCCATGTCTAACACAAGCGTCGGTTTCTCCTCCAAAGCTGGCGGTAGTAGTGGAGAACTGTGTGTCACCTTTACCTTTTTGTTCTTTACTTTGGTCACCATGTCGAGCGTTGCAAAACTCCAATCGCCATATTCTCTCGCCCTCTTCATCGCTGTGATAAAAAAGAAAGAAAGAACGCAAGCCCTAATTGTAAAGGATCTTTATAAATCAAATTAAATACACTTTACTAAATATACCATAATTCTGGCCGTAGAAAATTTCATGGATTTTTTCTCTCAGGCTCGCTGGTTTTGGAGGTGGGAGCGTTGTCCCGCTTAAATGGCAATCCACAGTTTGAGAGGAGTACGCGCAGTACTAGTGAACTGAACTTACTGGGAACGAACCTTGACATAACTGAAGATTTGTTCGATTGCATATTCTGGAACGCAGAGAGAGTTCAGTAGCTTTGGTTCTGATCTCCAGCATGGATGTAAAGCGAATTTGAGTCACTGAAGGCGGAAGTTTGCCAGCTGAGAAAGAATCCAACAGCTCCAAATTTCCTTTTCAAGAAGTTCGTCTTTTGCTGATATCTATTCTGACTTGAGCATTGAGAACGTGTGTTTCATTGTAGATCATTCCAACCATGGTGGTGAAACCATGGTTATCAACGTTAAGGTGCTACTACTGCCTCTGGAGTAAAAGTTTGTGCGAGCTTTTGTGTGAGTTCGTGCTCTTGGATCTTTATCTATGGGAGATTGCCCGCTTTGTTTGCTCAATCTATTCTCTTTTCTCTTGGCTCTCCAGAAATTATGGCTCCTACTCGAAAGCTTGTGCTTGCATCGCTCCTCTCATGCCTGGTCATCACTGCGGCTTTTGCCGCTGCAGTTTTGTTTAGTTCTTTCTCCAAAATCTCGATAGTTTCTGTGTCCACACCAGCGACGACCATGGCGATCCATCAGCAAACTACAGTGCTCAATAGTATAACTCTCTGTGTGTTTTCCATGACGTTTTCTCTGTGGATCTTAGCCTTCCTTTACAGTACAGATCCTGCCCGAGTGTACTCAAAACAGTAAGAAACTATCAAGATTCTAGGGAAGAAAACTGCTACCTTCATTTCCAGCAGCAAAAGCAGAAGTGATGAGCAAGCACAAGGTAAAGCTCCATGAGACACAGTGTGAAGTGTTGGTCACTGAATGGTAGCTACTTGAGTTATTGTTGATTACCGTTACCATGAACATAATTATGCTTGGAATCCTGATCCACATTTGCCTGCTCCCACATCACAACCAAAAATGTGATATAGACAAAGGTTATGACAAGTAAATCAACAGTTTTTTGCTGATCTCTGTCCCAACTCAAGACATCGCAATATGAAACATTGCCTCCAAATATGTCGAGAGAAGAGCCAGCAGTCCAGCATTTCTGTTGAGATCCAGATCTTCGAGCGATGTTACTGCACCAGCATACGTAACCGGGAGCTACACCAATAGTCACTCACAACTAAGCATGAAGAGTCCAAGATGATACGTACTGGAGACCAAGATGTTGACAAGCTCCTCATCGATTCCCAGCCTGGTGTGGCGGTAGGATTCCAGCTTAAACTATTCTACTTGTCTTACGTTTTCATTCCGAGATCCACCTCATGGACATGATAGTTGCGATTGCGCTAAACCAGCTAGAGTTTCTATCAATGCTTGGCAGATCACTAAACTTTTTGCCACCAGTCAGTATACTCCATCCTGACAAAACTTTTTCTTTTAGATATGTTACTACAAGGAATTTACTCGCCTTCTTGCTGCAACTCAGGTCCAACCTAAGACGATCAAGCACTGGCAATCACATGACTCGCTCTAGCATCGAGTCGCGTTCCACAAGTTGACACCACCACCGATCTGCAAGCCAGCAGAAGATCAATGTAATAGAAAGAAACATTTTCTAAACATTACTTGCCCAATAGTGCCGTGAGCGCTGCTTTCAAGCTCAAAGAATCTCCCCGGTTTTGAACTCATTGGTGCTCCTGGGATTGCAATTCACATGGGAGAATTCCAGCGGATCGTCAAGCTGTGCGGTTTCACCCCTGCATACAATGTAAGGGTTCTTTATGGAGTGTAGAGATAATACAATGAGTAAGGAAGCAACTGATGGGGTCTACTCTGATGGATTCAGTGGTTGTGAATTTTGAGTCAGAGAAATCGGCTGCCAAGTTTGCTGGAATGTACCTACGGGTGATCTTCCCTGAGAACATGTGTTCATAGCAAGGAGTTCAAATGGCATTGCAGCAGTAGGATCAGTATTTAACATTGTAATGCCTTATGCCATGTTATGTTCTTTGAGAGTTCACAACTAAAGATAACTCCACCTTAATAGTGCCTGGCCAGTTCTAATAAGACCTGGCCAAATTGCGATAGGCACTAGGCAGTTCCAGCCATGGCTTTCTAACAGCGAAGTTGCAAATGTTTTGGCACTGGTTGGTATAGACTGGCCTGGGTTGTAAACGAAAGTCTCGGTCCTTGGCCTTGAATTGTCCAGCCACCTTGGCCAGTCTTTGCGCTACAATGGCAGGCATTTCCAAGCAATGTTTTACAATGGGACTTGTGGAAGTGAAAAAAACTTGTTTAGGTTAAGTTCTCAAAGCGGAAGAACATAACATGGCCTAGCCTTGAAAAGAAATACAAAAACCATCCAACCAAAAATCATGGAAAACACGCACAGAGCTCTATTGAGCCCACAAGTGTTTGTTTGATCCATCACATGGTCTGTAAATCCAGCTCAAACAGAAAGAAACTATCAACATTCTAGAGAAGAAAACTGCTACCTTCATTTCCAGCAGCAAAAGCAGCAGTGATGAGAAGGCACGCAAGCAGAAGCTTTTGAGAAGGAGCCATTTCTCCGAGCAAAAGGAATGAGAAAACAAAAGGGGCAGCCATACACACAGAGGCTCCCACCGAGTTTTAGAATGCGAAGTGTTGGTCTTACAATTTGGGGTTGGTCAACCTCGGAAATGAATTCAGGATTGATCTCTGTGCCAACTCAAGACATCGGAATATGAAACATTGCCTCCAAATATGTCGAGAGCAGAGCCAAGAGTCACGTCTACAACGCCCCCAGCATTTTTTATGAGATCCAGATCTTCGAGCAATGTTACTCCACCAGCATACGTAACCGGGATCTACATCAATACTCACTCACAACTAAGACACCAAGATCATGAAGAGTCCAAGATGATACGTACTGGAGACCATTGGCCCAAGATCTTGACAAGCTCCTCGTCGATTCCCAGCCTGGGGTAGCAGCGATAAGGTTCCAGCTTAAACTATTCTTACTACTTGTCTTACTGCTTTCCTTCGACGTCCACCCCATGGACAAGAAACTCGTCGCAAAAGTTTCATGTGTTACAAGCTATCCATCTTCTTTCTGCAACTCAGGTCCAAAACGAGCCTCTTCCGGCCAACAAGGCGTACTAGCTGCTGGAGCCTTTCAGTGTCGACCTTGCCGTCCTTAAACACGAACTAGAAAAACCAAAGTTGGAGTTATTCCCTCATAAGACTGATATAAAACACTCACCGAGGTGACAATCACATGACTCGCTCCAGCATCGAGATAAGACTTCGCGTTCCCCAAGTTGACACCACCACCGATCTGCAAGCCGCCTGAAATCTAGCAGAAACGAGAGCTGTCAAAATCTAGAAACAAATGCAATAGTAAGAAAAAAGAACATTACTTGCCTAGATACGCTTCCAGTGCCGCGAGCGCTGCTTTCAGGCTCAAAGAATCTCCCCCGAGCATGATCACGTGTCCGCCGGGAAGATCATCGCGGCGATACATTCCAGCAAACTCGGCAGCCGATTTCTCCGACTCGAAATTCACAACCAGCGAAGACTGCGACGAATCCAGCAGAGTAGATCCCAAAATTTGCTTCATCTTTCCCTACAAAAAAACGCACACATCCAGCATTGGATCTCTCTCTCTCTCTCTCTCTCTCAAAAACATAGCTTGTAACATATGAAATTTTTGCCAGGATGGAGTGTGCATGGTCATGACGAGCGGTGGCAAAAGTTTGGTGATCTGCCAATTGCTGAAGAAACTCTAGTCGGTTTGGCGCAATCAGCCGACAAGTTTCTTGTCAATGGGGTGGACGTCGAAGGAAAGTGATAAGACAAGTAGTTTAATCGTTTCATCTGGCCGAGCTGCACATAGCCAGTGATCATCTCATTCTACGCTCATTGATCGATCGGGGAATGGAGATCGATCGATCAATCAAAGAGGTTAATCACTCATAACTTACACACCAAGATGATACGTCCTGGAGACCATTGGCCCAAGATTTTGACAAGATCCTCATCGATTCCCAGCCGCCAGAGCTTAAAGCTTTTCACAGACCGGAGTGCATGCAAGCACTTCCGGGTGTGGTAAGCAGCGAGTTTCGTTCCTTTCTTCCTTTTTTTCCTTGGTTTAAGTATCAGTTTCATGGATTTTTATTCTCAGGCTCGCTGGTTTTGGAGGTGGGAGCGTTGTCCCCCTTAAATGGCAATCCACAGTTTGAGAGGAGTATGCGCAGTACTAGTGAACTGAACTTACTGGGAACGAACCTTGACATAACTGAAGATTTGTTCGATTGCATATTCTGGAACGCAGAGAGAGTTCAGTAGCTTTGGTTCTGATCTCCAGCATGGATGTAAAGCGAATTTGAGTCACTGAAGGCGGAAGTTTGCCAGCTGAGAAAGAATCCAACAGCTCCAAATTTCCCTTAGCTCCAATCTAAACTCGCCTCAAGAAGTTCGTCTTTTGCTGATATCTATTCTGACTTGAGCATTGAGAACGTGTGTTTCATTGTAGATCATTCCAACCATGGTGGTGAAACCATGGTTATCAACGTTAAGGTGCTACTACTGCCACTGGAGTAAAAGTTTGTGCGAGCTTTTGTGTGAGTTCGTGCTCCTGGATCTTTATCTATGGGAGATGGCCCCCTTTGTTTGCTCAATCTATTCTCTTTTCTCTTGGCTCTCCAGAAATTATGGCTCCTACTCGAAAGCTTGTGCTTGCATCGCTCCTCTCATGCCTGGTCATCACTGCGGCTTTTGCTGCTGCAGTTTTCTTTAGTTCTCTCTCCAAAATCTCGATAGTTTCTGTGTCCACACCAGCGACGACCATGGCGATCCATCAGCAAACTACAGTGCTCAATAGTATAACTCTCTGTGTGTTTTCCATGACGTTTTTTCTGTGGATCTTAGCCTTCCTTTACAGTACAGATCCTGCCCGAGTGTACTCAAAACAGTAAGAAACTATCAAGATTCTAGGGAAGAAAACTGCTACCTTCATTTCCAGCAGCAAAAGCAGAAGTGATGAGCAAGCACAAGGTAAAGCTCCATGAGACACAGTGTGAAGTGTTGGTCACTGAATGGTAGCTACTTGAGTTATTGTTGATTACCGTTACCATGAACATAGGAATCCTGATCCACATTTGCCTGCTCCCCAAGTGGGGAGTACATCACAACCAAAAATGTGATATAGACAAAGGTTATGACAAGTAAATCAACAGTTTTTTGCTGATCTCTGTCCCAACTCAAGACATCGCAATATGAAACATTGCCTCCAAATATGTCGAGAGAAGAGCCAGCAGTCCAGCATTTCTGTTGAGATCCAGATCTTCGAGCGATGTTACTGCACCAGCATACGTAACCAGGAGCTACACCAATAGTCACTCACAACTAAGCATGAAGAGTCCAAGATGATACGTACTGGAGACCAAGATGTTGACAAGCTCCTCATCGATTCCCAGCCTGGTGTGGCGGTAGGATTCCAGCTTAAACTATTCTACTTGTCTTACGTTTTCCTTCCGAGATCCACCTCATGGACATGATAGTTGCGATTGCGCTAAACCAGCTAGAGTTTCTATCAATGCTTGGCAGATCACTAAACTTTTTGCCACCAGTCAGTATACTCCGTCCTGACAAGACTTTTTCTTTTAGATATGTTACTACAAGGAATTTACTCGCCTTCTTGCTGCAACTCAGGTCCAACCTAAGACGATCAAGCACTGGCAATCACATGACTCGCTCTAGCATCGAGTCGCGTTCCACAAGTTGACACCACCACCGATCTGCAAGCCAGCAGAAGATCAATGTAATAGAAAGAAACATTTTCTAAACATTACTTGCCCAATAGTGCCGTGAGCGCTGCTTTCAAGCTCAAAGAATCTCCCCGGTTTTGAACTCATTGGTGCTCCTGGGATTGCAATTCACATGGGAGAATTCCAGCGGATCGTCAAGCTGTGCGGTTTCACCCCTGCATACAATGTAAGGGTTCTTTATGGAGTGTAGAGATAATACAATGAGTAAGGAAGCAACTGATGGGGTCTACTCTGATGGATTCAGTGGTTGTGAATTTTGAGTCAGAGAAATCGGCTTCCAAGTTTGCTGGAATGTACCTACGGGTGATCTTCCCTGCGAACATGTGTTCATAGCAAGGAGTTCAAATGGCATTGCAGCAGTAGGATCAGTATTTAACATTGTAATGCCTTATGCCATGTTATGTTCTTTGAGAGTTCACAACTAAAGATAACTCCACCTTAATAGTGCCTGGCCAGTTCTAATAAGACCTGGCCAAATTGCGATAGGCACTAGGCAGTTCCAGCCATGGTTCTCGGCACTCTTTCTAACAGCGAAGTTGCAAATGTTTTGGCACTGGTTGGTATAGACTGGCCTGGGTTGTAAACGAAAGTCTCGGTCCTTGGCCTTGAATTGTCCAGCCACCTTGGCCAGTCTTTGCGCTACAATGGCAGGCATTTCCAAGCAATGTTTTACAATGAGTGTTCTTGGACTTGTGGAAGTGAAAAAAACTTGTTTAGGTTAAGTTCTCAAAGCGGAAGAACATAACATGGCCTAGCCTTGAAAAGAAATACAAAAAACATCCAACCAAAAATCATGGAAAACACGCACAGAGCTCTATCGAGCCCACAAGTGTTTGTTTGATCCATCACATGGTCTGTAAATCCAGCTCAAACAGAAAGAAACTATCAAGATTCTAGAGAAGAAAACTGCTACCTTCATTTCCAGCAGCAAAAGCAGCAGTGATGAGAAGGCACGAGAGGAGCAATGCAAGCAGAAGCTTTTGAGAAGGAGCCATTTCTCCGAGCAAAAGGAATGAGAAAACAAAAGGGGCAGCCATACACAGAAGCTCCCACCGAGTTTTAGAATGCGAAGTGTTGGTCTTACAATTTGGGGTTGGTCAACCTCGGAAATGAATTCAGGATTGATCTCTGTGCCAACTCAAGACATCGGAATATGAAACATTGCCTCCAAATATGTCGAGAGCAGAGCCAAGAGTCACGTCTACAACGCCCCCAGCATTTTTTATGAGATCCAGATCTTCGAGCAATGTTACTCCACCAGCATACGTAACCGGGATCTACATCAATACTCACTCACAACTAAGACACCAAGATCATGAAGAGTCCAAGATGATACGTACTGGAGACCATTGGCCCAAGATCTTGACAAGCTCCTCGTCGATTCCCAGCCTGGGGTAGCAGCGATAAGGTTCCAGCTTAAACTATTCTTACTACTTGTCTTACTGCTTTCCTTCGACGTCCACCCCATGGACAAGAAACTCGTCGCAAAAGTTTCATGTGTTACAAGCTATCCATCTTCTTTCTGCAACTCAGGTCCAAAACGAGCCTCTTCCGGCCAACAAGGCGTACTAGCTGCTGGAGCCTTTCAGTGTCGACCTTGCCGTCCTTAAACACGAACTAGAAAAACCAAAGTTGGAGTTATTCCCTCATAAGACTGATATAAAACACTCACCGAGGTGACAATCACATGACTCGCTCCAGCATCGAGATAAGACTTCGCGTTCCCCAAGTTGACACCACCACCGATCTGCAAGCCGCCTGAAATCTAGCAGAAACGAGAGCTGTCAAAATCTAGAAACAAATGCAATAGTAAGAAAAAAGAACATTACTTGCCTGGATACGCTTCCAGTGCCGCGAGCGCTGCTTTCAGGCTCAAAGAATCTCCCCCGAGCATGATCACGTGTCCGCCGGGAAGATCATCGCAGCGATACATTCCAGCAAACTCGGCAGCCGATTTCTCCGACTCGAAATTCACAACCAGCGAAGACTGCAACGAATCCAGCAGAGTAGATCCCAAAATTTGCTTCACCTTTCCCTACAAAAAAACGCACACATCCAGCATTGGATCTCTCTCTCTCTCTCTCTCTCTCAAAAACATAGCTTGTAACATATGAAATTTTTGCCAGGATGGAGTGTGCATGGTCATGACGAGCGGTGGCAAAAGTTTGGTGATCTGCCAATTGCTGAAGAAACTCTAGGCGGTTTGGCGCAATCAGCCGACAAGTTTCTTGTCAATGGGGTGGACGTCGAAGGAAAGTGGTAAGACAAGTAGTTGAATCGTTTCATCTTGCCGAGCTGCACATAGCCAGTGATCATCTCATTCTACGCTCATTGATCGATCGGGGAATGGAGATCGATCGATCAATCAAAGAGGTTAATCACTCATAACTTACACACCAAGAGAGTCCAAGATGATACGTCCTGGAGACCATTGGCCCAAGATTTTGACAAGATCCTCATCGATTCCCAGCCGCCAGAGCTTAAAGCTTTTCACAGACCGGAGTGCATGCAAGCACTTCCGGGTGTGGTAAGCAGCAGGTTTCGTTCTTTTCTTCCTTTTTTTCCTTGGTTTAAGTATCAGTTTCATGGATTTTTATTCTCAGGCTCGCTGGTTTTGGAGGTGGGAGCGTTGTCCCGCTTAAATGGCAATCCACAGTTTGAGAGGAGTATGCGCAGTACTAGTGAACTGAACTTACTGGGAACGAACCTTGACATAACTGAAGATTTGTTCTATTGCATATTCTGGAACGCAGAGAGAGTTCAGTAGCTTTGGTTCTGACCTCCAGCATGGATGTAAAGCGAATTTGAGTCACTGAAGGCGGAAGTTTGCCGGCTGAGAAAGAATCCAACAGCTCCAAATTTCCCTTAGCTCCAATCTAAACTCGCCTCAAGAAGTTCGTCTTTTGCTGATATCTATTCTGACTTGAGCATTGAGAACGTGTGTTTCATTGTAGATCATTCCAACCATGGTGGTGAAACCATGGTTATCAACGTTAAGGTGCTACTACTGCCACTGGAGTAAAAGTTTGTGCGAGCTTTTGTGTGAGTTCGTGGAGATGGCCCCCTTTGTTTGCTCAATCTATTCTCTTTTCTCTTGGCTCTCCAGAAATTATGGCTCCTACTCGAAAGCTTGTGCTTGCATCGCTCCTCTCATGCCTGGTCATCACTGCGGCTTTTGCTGCTGCAGTTTTCTTTAGTTCTCTCTCCAAAATCTCGATAGTTTCTGTGTCCACACCAGCAACGACCATGGCGATCCATCAGCAAACTACAGTGCTCCATAGTAGAGCTCTCTGTGTGTTTTCCATGACGGTTTTTCTGTGGATCTTAGCCTTCCTTTACAAGGTTTTGTTCTTTGAAGTTAAGCTTGACTCGAGAAAATAAAGTGGTCAAGAAATGGATGATCTTGCTCGCCGGGTCTACTCTGCTGGATTTGTCACAGTCTTCGCTGGTTGTGAATTTCGAGTCGGAGGACACGTTCAGTGACCCTGAAGGCAGCACTCGCGGCAGTGGAAGCGTATACAATTTCTAGATGTTGAGAAGCGCTGTTTTCTGCTACATTTCAAGTGGCTTGCAGATCCGTGGTGGTATGAACTTGGGGAACGTGAAGTCCTATCTCGATGCTGGGGCGAGTCATGTGTTGTCACCTCGGTAAGTGTTTTACATCAGTCTTGGAATTTAACTCTTAACATTGTGTGTGTGAGACTAGGTCTTCATTCTCCGACTTCAGTCTAAGTCTTCAGTCTATGAAGATTTCATGCTCCGACTTCATAGTCTTCATAGCCCTGACTACAATTTCAAGGACTTGTATCCTCATCTATATTTGACTTCTCACGGTCATCAATTCCAGTCTCAAATTCATGAGCACAAACCTCAAATATATGAAGATAATCTTTTGACTCTTTTATTGTTTTTGGAGTCTTTATCTTCCTTGTGATCCCAACTATAGTTGTTTACCATAACTATATTAGTCAATTTGTTGAGTGAAACACTTATCTGAATCACATTCTTAACTCTCTGAGGAAACCCTTATACTGTTCCCAAGATCCCAATGTCATTTAGCTTATTTTCTATCCACCACCTCACTTACAAGTTCACACATGAACTGTAGTGGAGAGCCATGTCTTCCCGACCTGCTACTCTTCAAGGATAAGTCCACTCCTAGGACCTTCTGATACCAACACTAATGGTGATATACTTGAGCACCAATAAAAGTCAGACTAAGGAACAGTTTCGATACCAAATTGTAAGCGACTAATTTTTCCATTCTACTTTAGTCACTTAACCACACCTTTGACCACTTGGAGGAATCTCTCTCACAACCTCCATAGGTCCAATTTAGGACTTGGGGCTTGTTAGCCCCAAGAATGGCATCCATGCCACTTAACCTTTGCACTTAGTCCTAGTGCTCTACATATTTGATCCCATGATCAACACCCCAAGGTACCACCAATATATCAGCCCATTACATTAAAGCCATGCCCATTCACCTTGGTCACACTAATGGTCTAACACCACCTGCATCGCAGTCCCGTCTCTCAAAGATTGGGCCATCCGTCCATGACTAATTATCCCAGATCCACTCCTTAACATCATTAGGATGCCCACTGACTTGGGGAATAGCCTCCCTAATATCTCTTTTCCGGTCCCCACCAAGTCCCTTTTCGTCCATGGCCGTGTTCGCTAACACTACCACTGGATCAAAACCCATAAACCTGACCACTAAGTCCCCTTGTTCTCCAGGACTTCTTTGTCATGTGACCACATCCTTGGTCACTAAACCAGAGGACTGCTCTTCTTCCTTTCCACCATTCAGGACTCTGGGACAACATTCCAGAACAACGTGGCCCTACACAAACCTCATGGGTACTCTCCCCACCTTCCACCTTTGTGTGCTCTAGCCATAGGCTTAAAACGAGGTTCCATTAAGCCATGCTAGATATCCAAGTAGGTAGTGCTACCCATGCTTGGACTGGGAGCATCAACCATTCGATCTCCCAGGGGAACTAAAGCCAGCTCTTGAACACTTTACTAAACTACCCCGCTTGTTGGTCCGTATTCACTTTAGTCTTGAACTTCTCAATGGTCAACTCATCACCCAACACATAGGTACAACTTTCCTGGGCCAAACTGACCTTTCCTAGCCAAATTGGCTCCACTAGGCTCCAACCCCCACACTCTCCCTATTATATTTTGGGAACCCTCTACAATGTATAATAGGGATAGTGACATGTGGCTTTGTTCCTTTGCTCTATGCTTAGGAGTTTAACTCCATACTTAGGAGTTTGCTTCTGTTCCTTCATTAGTGGCTTAAGGCCTTGAAACTTAAATTCCACTCCACGTGGCATGTGGCATATGGTATGTGACACGTGGCAATAAAAGGCTTAGGTTTTACTTCATGGTTTTCCTATGGTAAATCACTATAGGATAAAGGGTAGAAACCATGTTCATTACATTAGTGGATCCTTCTTAGGTATGAATATAAGTAGATCAATAAAGACTATAGAGATTAGTCTATTGGTTCAAGTAGTTATTGTTGTGCTCTTTTATACATTTTTCTTATATTAGACTAAGGTAATGCAAATGTAAGTTTGAGGTTTAGCTAAGTTGAGACAAAAAAGATAGTCATCAGGAATGAAGGATCAAATATGTAAATCATTTTTTATTTTTTTTTAGAGAGATGATTTAGCAACAAGATATGATCTCATTACTTGTGTTTGCATCATGCAATCAATAGTCTTTATCTTACTGCATGTTGATAATGATGGTCTTAAATGTGGTGAGTCATAGGATGAATAACGGTGAAGCACTAAACCATTTTGGTTAAATTTGCTATTGGAAAGCTTTGGTTACAATGCTTAATTCTTTTCTAGGGAATCTTATTTTTGCTCTTTGAATGGTTTAGTGTTGGATTAGTTTTGAGTTTGGTCAGAGAGAGAGTGGCATGAACTTATTCATGTTGTGAATAAAAGTTAGTTGTTGTAAATCTACCAATAGGATATAGTATTATATTGCATTTATCAAATAAAGTTGGCATTTGATATTCATGTAAATCTTTGTAATAGTAACATGGATATTACTCATGATATTACTCAATTGATGATCAAGTCATTATGATACTTATATCATAATCATATGGTCATGAGCAATATGTTTATGAGGTTTCTTGGTCAAATTGTCGTAAATATGACTTCAAGTATCGAAAGTTACTTGTCGCTCGAGCAAGTTACCTTTCGGATATTCTTTCCTTACTGCTAGGCCCGTTATTAGTTCTCACTTGGGCTAGTTGAGAAACTGGTTAATGACCATGTACTTAAATTGGATAAACATAAAGTAAGAACCCTATATGTTTCTTGCTGAGCATACTCGGCCTGTTTTGAGAAACTCCTGTCATTGGTTTGCATTTGCTAATATTAAGAACCCCCATGATATTGAGATTGGTCTCTCAATATTCACTACATGATAGCTTGCTATGTCTGCCAAACACCCTCACTATCATGCCTTTTGTGTTAGTCTCATTTTAGTCCCAAATGCTATTTATGGAAAGTGTCTAGATTTGCTCATTTGGCATATCTACGAAATGTAGAGATTGGCCTAAACATAATGGTATTCGTCCCATGTCCAAATTCACAATCTAACACCATTCCATATTTAGTAAGTTTTGAGCTTGTCCCAAAGACAAACTCTTGATACTAAGGGAGGCTTGGGGTGAAAGCCTAAAGTGTGTGTTCCTCAAGAGGGGGGGATATGGGGGGTTCCAAATGTATAGTAGGGATAGTGGGTAGGTTAGGCATGGCCAACCAACCTGAGGTATAGTCTAGCTCCCGCTTGCGTGCTTGTCCTTGTTTTGCATCTGGCTTGGGTCTAAGCCCAAGTTCCACACCATACTAGCTAATGGAGTATCCATGTCCTTGCATTAGGTCACCGGTATGTTGAAATAGCACCAGACTCCGTTTGGCCGTTTTGCATGCTGGTCATGGCATTAGGATGCTAGTTACTCTAGGACTGTTCCAAGTCGCTCTGGGCTCCTGTCCCTTCGCTCCTTGGGCTGTATGCTTAGGAGTTGCTCCATGGTTTGATTCCATCACTCCTTGGCTCCACGCTTTGGGAGTTTAGCATCGTTTCTTCGTCTAGTGGCCCAAGGCTTTGAACCTCGGGTTCTACACCACTGTCCTTTGGACATGTGGCATGTGACATATGGCATATAACACGTGGCACATGGAGGGTTTAGCTTTCGCTTTGTGGTGTTATCCTATGGTAAATCACCATGGGATAAAAGGTGAAAACCAAGTGCACTACATTTGGTATCAGAGGATACGTCTTAGCGAGTATTATCCAATGAGATTGGGCAACTAGTCTTGTTGCATACGCAGAGATGAAAACGATGATCCGAGTGGGTACACGTTTGGGTGCAAAGGCTTCACATTCGTTCCTTGGGTATAGATTTTGGTTACTTTGTTGTACCGTAATAATGTGAGCTTACTCTTGGGCTCATAAGATGGATTTGAGATGTTCCATTTGCACGAGTTTACGCTTAGGCTCGTGAGTGAGGCACATTAGCAACTCAAGGTTACACTTTGAGTTGGCAGGATTAATGTTAGCCTATTAGTGATTCCATAAGTTGTTCCAGTGGTTCCATGAGTTGTTCCATGTACCATGGGTGAAAGTAAACCTTCTCTAGGTTTGCTATGAGTGGCAAATAGGCTGGGCCGTAGCTATTTAGCACGGCACTAGTGGATCCTTTCTAGCATGATTACAAGTGAATCAACCAAGATTGTAGGGATTAGTCCATTGATTCAAATAGTCATTGTCGTGCTCTCTCATAAACTTTTTTTGGATTGGACTGAAGGCAGTGCGAAAGCAAGCTTAAGGTTTAGTCAAAGATGAGACCGAAAAGAGAGTCATTAGGGACGAAAGATCAAGCACGTAAATCATCTTCTCTCTTGGAGAAATGATTTGCAACGAGGTGTGACTCATTGCTCGTGTTCACATTATGCAATCAAGAGTCTCTACCTTGATGCATGTTGGAAATGATAGTCTTACAAATGGTGAATTGTGGGATGGATAGCGGTAAAGCACTAAACCATTTTGTCTAAGCTTGCTATTGGAAGATTTGGGTTACAATGTTCAATTCTTTTCCGGGGAATCTTGCTATTGCTCCTTGAGTAGTTTGGTGTTAGATTAGTTTTGAGTTTGGTCGGAAAGAGAGTGGCATGAGCTTGTCCGTGTTGTGAACAAAAGTTAGTGGTATTGGGTGTTATAAATTGCTATCGATAGAGTGTGGCATTTCTGTTGCATTTTTGTCGAATCGAGTTAACACTTGATACTCACATAAACCTTTGAAGTAATGACATGGGTGTTGCTCGTAGTGTTGCTCAATTGATGATCAAGTCATTGTGATACTTATATCATATCTATATGATAATGAGTAATGCGTTTACAAAGTTGCTTAGTTAAACAATGATCAACCCTAAAGTGGTTGATAGTGAAGCTAATCTACTTGCACAAAGTAGCATTGTAGTAGCTTTGATTGGATTCTTGATGGTGGTCCATTATGCTAAGCTTAAATTGGTACCTTGTTTCCTAGGGTTTGCCCATAACGTGTTGGAAAAAAAAAAAAGTTGTAGCATTTATTTGCTATAGCTTGTCAGTTGATCCATTGCACTTGGAGTAGATTATTGGATGGTGAAGGTATGTAGTTAAGGCATTAACATCACTAGCACTTGTGTTAGTGAAAGTGGCATTGTTATGTTGAGTGATAAAGAACTTTCCTTAAAACTTGATTTTCTATGTCATTTTTCTTGTTAGTGTTTGGGCTTCGCATTGGATCTTGAAAGTGATTGAAGAAGAGTGTTAATGCAATGTAGATATCCGAAGATATGGTCTTCGTGATCAAGTCTTGGATATTAAATTTGCATTTCACGGATATCAATGTTGGATGTTGGAAAAATGGGCAAAGATGTTTGATGCTTAAGCATACTATTGGGTCATAAGAATTTGTGTTGAGGTGAAACTATGTGAGGTTGTTAATAAAAGGATGTTGGTTGAGTCTTGAAAGTTTGCATTCTTGCACTAAGAGTCATTCTTTCTCTAGGATAGAAATTTTTTCACAAATTTTCTTAGGCTTTTCCAATAGCTGATCTGTTAGTCACTTAAATCATTCCGTTTTTGTAAGCCAATACAAACTAGTGAAAGGGTTGGAGTTGACTTCAGTTATCTTAAACTCTAGTATGTAATTGTGAGAGATTAATTTTTTCCATTCTACTTTAGTCACTTAACCGCACCTCCGACCACTTGGAGGAGTCTTATTCACAACCTCCATAAGTCCCACTCAGGACTTGGCTTGCTAGCCCCATGAATGGCATCCACGCCACTCAACTTTTGCACTTGGCCCAAGTGCTCCATGTGTCCGATCCTATGACCGACACCCCAAGGTACCATTGACATACCAGCCCGTTACGCTAGGCCATGCCCATTCACCTTGGTCACATCAGTGGTCCAACACCACCTGCATTACAACCCCGTCTCTCAAAGACTAGGCCATCCATCCATGAGTGGCTATCCCAGATCCACTCCATAGCATCCTCAGGATGCCTGCAAACATGGGAGATAGCCTTCCCCAATGTCTCCTTTCCGGTCCCTGCCAAGTCCCTTCCTGTCCATGGCCGTGTTCACCAACACTGCCACTGGATCAAGGCCCACAGGCCCGACCACTAAATCCAACTGTCCTCTAGGACTTTCTTACTATGTGGCTGTGTCCCTTGTCACCACACTAGAGGGCTACTCCTCTTCCTTTCCACAGTCTGGGACTTTGGGCCCACATTTCGGAACACCGTGGCCTTACGCAAGCCTCATGGGTACTCTCCCCACCTCTCGCCTTTTGGTGCTCTAGCCATGGGCTTAGAGCGAGGTTCTGTTAAGCCATACTATGTATCCAAGTAGGTAGTGCCACCCACACTTGGACTGGGAGCATCGGCCAGTCGATCTCCCGGGGGAACTAGAGCCGGCTCTTGAACACTTCACCAAGCTACCCCGCTTGTCGGTCCGTGTTCACTCTAGTCTTGGACTTCACAATGGGCAGCTCATCACCCAACACTGGGTCCGGCCTTCCTGGGCCAAACTGTCCTTTCCTGGTAGGGGGTTTTGGGGGTTCTTCGTCGCCGCGAATGGCTGTCCTCCCCCTTACTATACTTTTGGAGCTCACCAAACCCTCTAGGGTCTAGGAGACGAACGCTTTGGGCTTTCACCCTCTCAGACTCGAACTCGGACTCGGACTCGGACTTGGACTCGGGCTCGGGCTCGGTCTCGGCCTCGGCCTTAGCCTCGGTCTTGGTCTCGGTCCCGATCTCGATCTCGGTCTCGGTCCCGGTCTCGGTCCCGGTCTCAGTCCCGGTCTCGGTCTCGACTTCGGATTCCATCTCGGGTCCATCTCGGACTCCATCTCGGGTCCATCTCGGACTCCATCTCGGACTCCATCTCGGGTCCATCTCGGACTCCATCTCGGACTCCATCTCGGGTCCATCTCGGACTCCATCTCGGACTCCATCTCGGGTCCATCTCGGACTCCATCTCGGACTCCATCTCGGGTCCATCTCGGACTCCATCTCGGACTCCATCTCAGTCCATCTCGGACTCCGTCTCGGTCCATCTTGGACTCCGTCTCGGTACATCTCGGACTCCATCTCGGACTCCATCTCAGGTCCTTCTCGGACTCCACTTCGAACTCCACTTCGGACTCCAACTCGGGTCCATCTCGGGTCCATCTCAGACACTTCCACGTGTCATGTGTTGGTCCTTTTGGGTCCTTTTTTGGAGCCTCACTTATTGCTCGCTTCATGCTCATTCCTCGAGCACTTCGTTGGGAGTTCCACTCCCACTCTCAACCTTTTGAAGTCGGAGCTTTTAGTCCAAACGTGTTATGCTCGTTTGACTTTCGCTTCAACCACTACCACGTGGCACCCTTTCGGCTCCACTTTTGGGGCCTAGGGATTTTGTATCTCACTGTATTTTGTATGATGTGGCCCGAAAGGGATGCTGACTTTTGGGGCTAAGGCAATTGAGTTGGATAAAGTTTAGAGTTGGTGTAAAAAAGTGGCTGTTGTGCGCGACAACCATGGCAATCCATCAACAAACTACAGTGCTCAATAGTATAACTCTCTATGTGTTTTCCATGACGTTTTTTCTGTGGATCTTAGCCTTCCTTTACACGGCTAGGCCATGTTTTGTTCTTTGAAGTTAAGCTTGACTCGAGAAAATAAAGTGGTCAACAAATGGATGATCTTGCTTGCTGGGTCTACTCTGCTGGACTTGTCACAGTCCTCGCTGGTTGTGAATATCGAGTCGGAGGACACGTTCATTGACCCTGAAGGCAGCACTCACGGCAGTGGAAGCATATACAATTTCTAGATTTTGAGAAGTGTTGTTTTCTGCTACATTTCAAGTGGCTTGCAGATCTGTGGTGGTATGAACTTGGGGAACGTGCAGTCCTAGCTCGATACTGGGGCGAGTCATGTGTTGTCACCTCGGTAAGTGTTTTACATCGGTCTTGGAATTTAACTCTTAACATTGTGTGTGTGAGACTAAGTCTTGCTCTGCCATTCTCTCAGGAGCAAGGAGCATGATGCAATTGTCTGGATGGCAATGGTGCCAGGTTTTGCTCACAAGGGACTCCTCTTGGAAACTTGAGTTTGGTGCCCAGAAGAGGCTCATCGCTTCTTGGAGGTGGCCAATTCCAGAGATAGGCCGAGAGGAGCACTGTGCGCGCCAACTTGCTCCTGTAAGGCATTCGATCGTAAATAAACTTTGCATTTTCAAGATGGTTTCTAGAGGTGAGCATATGGATCATTGTTGCCCAAGAGATGAGCCATCTTTAGGAAGGAATCTAGTGCCTCGTCCAAATGCCCATTCGAGGCATATGCGCCAAGCATGGAGTTCCAAGCCACCACGTGCCTCTCAAACAAACATTTAGCCTCCTCCAAGCAGCCATGAGGTGCATAGCCGTCGATCATAGCCGTAAATGCCACCTCATTAAGATGCGGGGCATCTTCAAAGAGATTCTTTGCTTGCTCCGCGTTCAAAGAGATCTTTAGCTTCATCCAGCCGCCGGTTCTGGCAGTGGCCTTGGATCATGGCCGTCCACGGCGCGTGAGAGATGCCCGTTATGGGCATATGGCACGATCATGGCCGTGCTAGAAACGAGGGTTTGCTCCGGCATGGAGTGGAATACCGCCTCCGCCTCGCCGAGATTGCCACTCGGCGAGTACATCTGGATCATCGCGTTCCAGGTGATGGAATTCTTTGCAGGGATGCGATCGAAGAGCTGCTTGGCGCGCTGCACGTCCCCGGCCGCGGCGTATGGGCGTTGCCGCGGTATGCTTTCCAGGACCGATCGCGCCTGCTTCAGGTCGTGGTTGCGAATGTAGGCCTGGAGGGTGAGATTCCAAGAGAAGAGATTGGGATCCGAGGTAGAATCTGATAGTCGTCAGCTGCTCTATACCGATGGCTTTCCAGTAAGAAACGTGTTTAACCGTGTTATATGCGCTTGCTTCAATGGAGCGTCCAACACCGCTCAAACAGGAGGCTTGGACATGCGAGTGATAGTAAGCAAGATAAGCAGGGTCTGACCTGAGGTTCTGCTCCGCCTCCACCACATCCAGCAGCTGATATCTCCAGAGGATCTCAAGGTCTGTCTCCTCGAGTTTTAACAAGTTTGTCCTTTTACTGAGATCTTGGTTATCTCTTAAGGTTTCTAAGCAATGCACGGCGTTATTGCTTTCTACAAAGACACCACGAGAGTCCTTGTTAACACTCTTGGATTTCAAAGTTATGGAGGCACACGTCTGGGTGGGATGTTTTGTCAGAAATCCTGGAGGTCTCGAGTTTTCTTGACTTTTAGTTTTAGGGAAGGTCAGGTATGGACGTCCATGAGCAAGATGAGATTGCAGTTTCGCAATGGTTTCAAGAAGCATGAGCCGCAGGTCTTCGAGATCATAACCTTTCCAAAGTTTGGCATTAAACACATCCAGACTCAAGGTATGGCCGTTGTGCATTTTTTATGGTTTTTATGTTTTTGATAGAGGGAAACATACTGTGGGACTGCATCGCATTTCTAGACGATGCCACAGTGGAGATAACCAAGTCACTAGGTGGATTGAGAGCGATTGCCATCTCTCACCCGCATTACTACAGCACAAACTCTCGATGGAGCGAGGCTTTTGGAGGCGTCCCGGTTTATACCCACGAATGGTATTGTCTACCTTTGTTTCTCTCTTTCATTTCGATCTTTCTGTATCCATACTTTTGCAGAGTGGTTTACCAGCACGAAATGGTTAAGTTCTACTATGGGAGGGACTCACGCTTTTAGCCATTTTGCTGTCCTCCACTGGTCTCATGGAGCTCAAGGGAGGGGTGTTTTATTCACTGGAGATATCTTACAGGTATAAACTTCTGTCGTTTACAAACTTTGTTTTCGTTTTGTTTTCCTCACTCCATGTTTGATTTGTAGGTGGGGATGGACAACAAAACAGTGAGCATAATGAGATCGTATCCAAGCTATATACCACTCTCGTCCATGTTTGATTTGTAGGTGGGGATGAAGATAACTTGACATAACTGAAGATTTGTTGGACTGCATATTCTGGAACGCAGAGAGAGTTCAGTAGCTTTGGTTCTGACCTCCAGCATGGATGTAAAGCGGATTTGAGTCACTGAAGGCGGAAGTTTGCCGGCTGAGAAAGAATCCAACAACTCCAAATTTCCCTTAGCTCCAATCTAAACTCGCCTCAAGAAGTTCGTCTTTTGCTGATATCTATTCTGACTTGAGCATTGAGAACGTGTGTTTCATTGTAGATCATTCCAACCATGGTGGTTAAACCATGGTTATCAACGTTAATGTGCTACTACTGCCACTGGAGTAAAAGTTTGTTCGAGCTTTTGTGTGAGTTCGTGCTCTTGGATCTTTATCTATGGGAGATTGCCCGCTTTGTTTGCTCAATCTATTCTCTTTTCTCTTGGCTCTCCAGAAATTATGGCTCCTACTCGAAAGCTTGTGCTTGCATCGCTCCTCTCATGCCTGGTCATCACTGCGGCTTTTGCCGCTGCAGTTTTGTCTAGTTCTTTCTCCAAAATCTCGATAGTTTCTGTGTCCACACCAGCGACGACCATGGCGATCCATCAGCAAACTACAGTGCTCAATAGTATTAACTCTCTGTGTGTTTTCCATGACGTTTTCTCTGTGGATCTTAGCCTTCCTTTACAGTACAGATCCTGCCCGAGTGTACTCAAAACAGTAAGAAACTATCAAGATTCTAGGGAAGAAAACTGCTATCTTCATTTCCAGCAGCAAAAGCAGAAGTGATGAGCAAGCACAAGGTAAAGCTCCATGAGACACAGTGTGAAGTGTTGGTCACTGAATGGTAGCTACTTGAGTTATTGTTGATTACCGTTACCATGAACATAATTATGCTTGGAATCCTGATCCACATTTGCCTGCTCCCACATCACAACCAAAAATGTGATATAGACAAAGGTTATGACAAGTAAATCAACAGTTTTTTGCTGATCTCTTTCCCAACTCAAGACATCGGAATATGAAATATTGCCTCCAAATATGTCGAGAGAATAGCCAGCAGTCCAGCATTTCTGTTGAGATCCAGATCTTCGAGCGATGTTACTGCACCAGCATACGTGACCGGGAGCTACACCAATAGTCACTCACAACTAAGCATGAAGAGTCCAAGATGATACGTACTGGAGACCAAGATGTTGACAAGCTCCTCATCGATTCCCAGCCTGGTGTGGCGGTAAGATTCCAGCTTAAACTATTCTACTTGTCTTACGTTTTCCTTCCGAGATCCACCTCATGGACATGATAGTTGCGATTGCGCCAAACCAGCTAGAGTTTCTATCAATGATTGGCAGATCACTAAACTTTTTGCCACCAGTCAGTATACTCCATCCTGACAAGACTTTTTCTTTTAGATATGTTACTACAAGGAATTTACTCGCCTTCTTGCTGCAACTCAGGTCCAAAAAAAGCCTCTTCCAACCTAAGACGATCAAGCACTGGCAATTACATGACTCGCTCTAGCATCGAGTCGCGTTCCACAAGTTGACACCACCACCGATCTGCAAGCCAGCAGAAGATCAATGTAATAGAAAGAAACATTTGCTAAACATTACTTGCCCAATAGTGCCGTGAGCGCTGCTTTCAAGCTCAAAGAATCTCCCCGGTTTTGAAGTCATTGGTGCTCCTGGGATTGCAATTCACATAAGAGAATTCCAGCGGATCGTCAAGCTGTGCGGTTTCACCCCTGCATACAATGTAAGGGTTCTTTATGGAGTGTAGAGATAATACAATGAGTAAGGAAACAACTGATGGGGTCTACTCTGATGGATTCAGTGGTTGTGAATTTTGAGTCAGAGAAATCGGCTGCCAAGTTTGTTGGAATGTACCTACGGGTGATCTTCCATGCGAAAATGTGTTCATAGCAAGGAGTTCAAATGGCATTGCAGCAGTAGGATCAGAATTTAACATTGTAATGCCTTATGCTATGTTATGTTCTTTGAGAGTTCACAATTAAAGATGACTCCACCTTAATAGTGCCTGGCCAGTTCTAATAAGACCTGGCCAAATTGCAATAGGCACTAGGCAGTTCCAGCCATGGTTCGCGGCACTCTTTCTAACAGCGAAGTTGCAAATGTTTTGGCACTGGTTGGTATGGACTGGCCTGGGTTGTAAACGAAAGTCTCGGTTCTTCGCCTTGAATTGTCCAGCTACCTTGGCCAGTCTTTGCGCTACAATGGCAGGCATTTCCAAGCAATGGTTTACAATGAGTGTTCTTGGACTTGTGGAAGTGAAAGAAACTTGTTTAGGTTAAGTTCTCAAAGAACAGAGCATAGCTAGGGAAGAACATAACATGGCCTAGCCTTGAAAAGAAATACAAAAAACATCCAACCAAAAATCATGGAAAACACGCACAGAGCTCTATCGAGCCCACAAGTGTTTGTTTGATCCATCACATGGTCTGTAAATCCAGCTCAAACAGAAAGAAACTATCAAGATTCTAGAGAAGAAAACTGCTACCTTCATTTCCAGCAGCAAAAGCAGCAGTGATGAGAAGGCACGATAGGAGCAATGCAAGCAGAAGCTTTTGAGAAGGAGCCATTTCTCCGAGCAAAAGGAATGAGAAAACAAAAGGGGCAGCCATACACACAGAAGCTCCCACCGAGTTTTAGAATGCGAAGTGTTGGTCTTACAATTTGGGGTTGGTCAACCTCGGAAATGAATTCAGGATTGATCTCTGTGCCAACTCAAGACATCGGAATATGAAACATTGCCTCCAAATATGTCGAGAGCAGAGCCAAGAGTCACGTCTACAACGCCCCCAGCATTTTTTATGAGATCCAGATCTTCGAGCAATGTTACTCCACCAGCATACGTAACCGGGATCTACATCAATACTCACTCACAACTAAGACACCAAGATCATGAAGAGTCCAAGATGATACGTACTGGAGACCATTGGCCCAAGATCTTGACAAGCTCCTCGTCGATTCCCAGCCTGGGGTAGCAGCGATAAGGTTCCAGCTTAAACTATTCTTACTACTTGTCTTACTGCTTTCCTTCGACGTCCACCCCATGGACAAGAAACTCGTCGCAAAAGTTTCATGTGTTACAAGCTATCCATCTTCTTTCTGCAACTCAGGTCCAAAACGAGCCTCTTCCGGCCAACAAGGCGTACTAGCTGCTGGAGCCTTTCAGTGTCGACCTTGCCGTCCTTAAACACGAACTAGAAAAACCAAAGTTGGAGTTATTCCCTCATAAGACTGATATAAAACACTCACCGAGGTGACAATCACATGACTCGCTCCAGCATCGAGATAAGACTTCGCGTTCCCCAAGTTGACACCACCACCGATCTGCAAGCCGCCTGAAATCTAGCAGAAACGAGAGCTGTCAAAATCTAGAAACAAATGCAATAGTAAGAAAAAAGAACATTACTTGCCTGGATACGCTTCCAGTGCCGCGAGCGCTGCTTTCAGGCTCAAAGAATCTCCCCCGAGCATGATCACGTGTCCGCCGGGAAGATCATCGCGGCGATACATTCCAGCAAACTCGGCAGCCGATTTCTCCGACTCGAAATTCACAACCAGCGAAGACTGCAACGAATCCAGCAGAGTAGATCCCAAAATTTGCTTCACCTTTCCCTACAAAAAAACGCACACATCCAGCATTGGATCTCTCTCTCTCTCTCTCTCTCTCAAAAACATAGCTTGTAACATATGAAATTTTTGCCAGGATGGAGTGTGCATGGTCATGACGAGCGGTGGCAAAAGTTTGGTGATCTGCCAATTGCTGAAGAAACTCTAGTCGGTTTGGCGCAATCAGCCGACAAGTTTCTTGTCAATGGGGTGGACGTCGAAGGAAAGTGGTAAGACAAGTAGTTGAATCGTTTCATCTTGCCGAGCTGCACATAGCCAGTGATCATCTCATTCTACGCTCATTGATCGATCGGGGAATGGAGATCGATCGATCAATCAAAGAGGTTAATCACTCATAACTTACACACCAAGAGAGTCCAAGATGATACGTCCTGGAGACCATTGGCCCAAGATTTTGAAAAGATCCTCCCCAGCCGCCAGAGTTTAAAGCTTTTCACAGACCGGAGTGCATGCAAGCACTTCCGGGTGTGGTAAGCAGCAAGTTTCGTTCTTTTCTTCCTTTTTTTCCTTGGTTTAAGTATCAGTTTCATGCATTTTTATTCTCAGGCTCGCTGGTTTTGGAGGTGGGAGCGTTGTCCCCCTTAAATGGCAATCCACAGTTTGAGAGGAGTATGCGCAGTACTAGTGAACTGAACTTACTGGGAACGAACCTTGACATAACTGAAGATTTGTTCTATTGCATATTCTGGAACGCAGAGAGAGTTCAGTAGCTTTGGTTCTGACCTCCAGCATGGATGTAAAGCGGATTTGAGTCACTGAAGGCGGAAGTTTGCCGGCTGAGAAAGAATCCAACAGCTCCAAATTTCCTTTGGCTCCAATCTAAACTCGCCTCAAGATGTTCGTCTTTCGCTGATATCTATTCTGACTTGAGCATTGAGAACGTGTGTTTCATTGTAGATCATTCCAACCATGGTGGTGAAACCATGGTTATCAACGTTAAGGTGCTACTACTGCCACTGGAGTAAAAGTTTGTGCGAGCTTTTGTGTGAGTTCGGGCTCTTGGATCTTTATCTATGGGAGATTGCCCCCTTTGTTTGCTCAATCTATTCTCTTTTCTCTTGGCTCTCCAGAAATTATGGCTCCTACTCGAAAGCTTGTGCTTGCATCGCTCCTCTCATGCCTGGTCATCGCTGCGGCTTTTGCTGCTCCAGTTTTCTTTAGTTCTTTCTCCAAAATCTCGATAGTTTCTGTGTCCACACCAGCGACGACCATGGCGATCCATCAGCAAACTACAGTGCTCAATAGTATAACTCTCTGTGTGTTTTCCATGACGTTTTTTCTGTGGATCTTAGCCTTCCTTTACAGTACAGATCCTGCGCGAGTGTACTCAAAACAGTAAGAAACTATCAAGATTCTAGGGAAGAAAACTGCTACCTTCATTTCCAGTAGCAAAAGCAGAAGTGATGAGCAAGCACAAGGTAAAGCTCCATGAGACACAGTGTGAAGTGTTGGTCACTGAATGGTAGCTACTGGAGTTATTGTTGATTACCGTTACCATGAACTTAATTATGCTTGGAATCCTGATCCACATTTGCCTGCTCCCCAAGTGGGGAGTACATCACAACCAAAAATGTGATATAGACAAAGGTTATGACAAGTAAATCAACAGTTTTTTTGCTGATCTCTGTCCCAACTCAAGACATCGCAATATGAAACATTGCCTCCAAATATGTCGAGAGAAGAGCCAGCAGTCCAGCATTTCTGTTGAGATCCAGATCTTCGAGCGATGTTACTGCACCAGCATACGTAACCTGGAGCTACACCAATAGTCACTCACAACTAAGCATGAAGAGTCCAAGATGATACGTACTGGAGACCAAGATGTTGACAAGCTCCTCATCGATTCCCAGCCTGGTGTGGCGGTAAGATTCCAGCTTAAACTATTCTACTTTATCTTACGTTTTCCTTCCGAGATCCACCTCATGGACATGAAAGTTGTGATTGCGCTAAACCAGCTAGAGTTTCTATCAATGATTGGCAGATCACTAAACTTTTTGCCACCAGTCAGTATACTCCATCCTGACAAGACATTTTCTTTTAGATATGTTACTACAAGGAATTTACTCGCCTTCTTGCTGCAACTCAGGTCCAAAACAAGCCTCTTCCAACCTAAGACGATCAAGCACTGGCAATCACATGACTCGCTCTAGCATCGAGTCGTGTTCCACACGTTGACACCACCACCGATCTGCAAGCCAGCAGAAGATCAATGTAATAGAAAGAAACATTTTCTAAACATTACTTGCCCAATAGTGCCGTGAGCGCTGCTTTCAAGCTCAAAGAATCTCCCCGGTTTTGAAGTCATTGGTGCTCCTGGGATTGCAATTCACATGGGAGAAATTCCAGCGGATCGTCAAGCTGTGCGGTTTCACCCCTGCATACAATGTAAGGGTTCTTTATGGAGTGTAGAGATAATACAATGAGTAAGGAAGCAACTGATGGGATCTACTCTGATGGATTCAGTGGTTGTGAATTTTGAGTCAGAGAAATCGGCTGCCAAGTTTGTTGGAATGTACCTACGGGTGATCTTCCATGCGAACATGTGTTCATAGCAAGGAGTTCAAATGGCATTGCAGCAGTAGGATCAGAATTTAACATTGTAATGCCTTATGCTATGTTATGTTCTTTGAGAGTTCATAATTAAAGATGACTCCACCTTAATAGTGCCTGGCCAGTTCTAATAAGACCTGGCCAAATTGCAATAGGCACTAGGCAGTTCCAGCCATGGTTCGCGGCACTCTTTCTAACAGCGAAGTTGCAAATGTTTTGGCACTGGTTGGTATGGACTGGCCTGGGTTGTAAACGAAAGTCTCGGTTCTTGGCCTTGAATTGTCCAGCCACCTTGGCCAGTCTTTGCGCTACAATGGCAGGCATTTCCAAGCAATGTTTTACAATGAGTGTTCTTGGACTTGTGGAAGTGAAAAAAACTTGTTTAGGTTAAGTTCTCAAAGAACAGAACATAGCGGAAGAACATAACATGGCCTAGCCTTGAAAAGAAATACAAAAAACATCCAACCAAAAATCATGGAAAACACGCACAGAGCTCTATCAAGCCCACAAGTGTTTGTTTGATCCATCACATGGTCTGTAAATCCAGCTCAAACAGTAAGAAACTATCAAGATTCTAGAGAAGAAAACCGCTACCTTCATTTCCAGCAGCAAAAGCAGCAGTGATGAGCAGGCACGATAGGAGCAATGCAAGCAGAAGCTTTTGAGAAGGAGCCATTTCTCCACAACAGGAGCAAAAGGAATGAGAAAACAAAAGGGGCAGCCATAAGTAAAGGTCCACGAGCACAGACTCACCCACCGACTTTTAGAATGCGAAGTGTCACTGAATGGTCATAGCGTTTACAATTTAGGGTTGATCAAAAGACGACCTAACCTCGGAAATGAATTCAGGATTAATACTAAACAAAAAGTGATATTAGACAAAGGTTAAGATTGCTGATCTCTGTGCCAACTCAAGACATCGGAATATGAAACGTTGCCTCCAAATATGTCGAGAGCAGAGCCGACAGTCACGTCTACAACGCCTCGCCCAGCATTTCTGATGAGATCCAGATCTTCGAGCGATGTTACCCCACCAGCATACGTAACCGGGATCTACACCAATAGTCACTCACAAGTAAGACACCCAGATCATGAAGAGTCCAAGATGATACGTACTGGAGACCATTGGCCCAAGATCTTGACAAGCTCCTCGTCGATTCCCAGCCTGGGGTAGCAGCGGTGGCGATAAGATTCCAGCTTAAACTATTCTTACTACTTGTCTTACCGCTTTCCTTCGACGTCCACCCCATGGACAAGAAACTCGTCGGCTGATTGCGCCAAACCGGCTAGAGTTTCTTCAGTGATAGGCAGATCGCTAAACTTTTGCCACCGGTCGGTCACGACCATGTATACTCCATCCTGGCCAAAGTTTCATGTGTTACAAGCTATCCATAGCATTGCGTTTTACTCACCTTCTTTCTGCAACTCAGGTCCAAAACGAGCCTCTTCCGGCCAACAAGGCGTACTAGCTGCTGGAGCCTTTCAGTGTCGACCTTGCCGTCCTTAAACACGAACTAGAAAAACCAAAGTTGGAGTTATTCCCTCATAAGACTGATATAAAACACTCACCGAGGTGACAATCACATGACTCGCTCCAGCATCGAGATAAGACTTCGCGTTCCCCAAGTTGACACCCCCACCGATCTGCAAGCCACCTGAAATCTAGCAGAAACGAGAGCTGTCAAAATCTAGAAACAAATGCAATAGTAAGAAAAACCATTACTTGCCCGGATACGCTTCCAGTGCCGCGAGCGCTGCTTTCAGGCTCAAAGAATCTCCCCCGAGCATGATCACGTGTCCGCCGGGAAGATCATCGCGGCGATACATTCCAGCAAACTCGGCAGCCGATTTCTCCGACTCGAAATTCACAACCAGCGAAGACTGCGACGAATCCAGCAGAGTAGATCCCACGATTTGCTTCACCTTTCCCTACAAAAAACACGCACACATCCAGCATTGTATCTCTCTCTCTCTTTCTCTCTCGCGAAGAAACCCTTACATTGTGGATGTCAATGCAGGGCCTAAAGCGCACAGCTCGACGATCGACTGGAAATCGCCAAGAACACGGTCAATCCCGATCACATTCGCGGATTACCTTGCTGCCGCTGGCCGATCGGACTAGATGGAGAGAAGGAAGAAGAAGACGAAGCAAACGCGCGCTCCATCCTCGAAATACTTTTGCCCTAGCGAACGGTTTAGGGCTTATCCGGGGCTTTAACGGCCTTGACAGAATATCCCTAAACGGAATGTCCATTCCGCGTGGACCCGCCAAAGCACGCCAGCGCGGCAATGCGACAGCCGCATCAACGCGGAAACGCAGCGCGTTCTTTACCAAAGCGCCTTTACACTGGCGCTTTGGAGCTACCAAACCGCTAACCACGCCCTTCTCCACTGCGCCTCCCGTTACGCTATGGATGCCGCAATGGTTTTTTAAAAATAAGAAATTCTCGCGATTTTCTTGCTTCTTCGCCGCAGGATCACAGCACCAAGCTTGGAGCTTCGTCTTGGACTTCCATCGCTTCTTCGCAGGTAAATCTCCAAACTCTCTAGATCTGGGCCTTGAATTCGTAGCTTAAGCGCTTGGATTTTGCCCGTGTCTCTCGGACGGAAAAATGGAATGGTTTCCAGTGCAGGGCTCTTGGCGGCTCGAGAAGAGAGAGAGAGTGAGCGATGGCAGCCGCGGCCGAGCAGCTCACACAGGAGCAATTGGCGGAGTTCAAGGAAGCCTTCAGCTTGTTCGACAAAGATGGTGATGGTAAGAAGATGAAAACTCTTTCTTCCTCGTGTTCTTCCTTCGTGTTCTTCCTAGTTCTTAGATCATTCCTCTAAATCCTCTGATACAATCGGGGAATCCGCCAGGCTGCATTACAACCAAGGAGCTGGGCACGGTGATGAGATCCCTGGGACAGAACCCAACCGAGGCGGAGCTGCAGGACATGATCAACGAGGTGGACGCCGACGGCAATGGAACCATCGATTTCGCCGAGTTCTTGAGCCTCATGGCGCGCAAGATGAAGGACACGGACTCGGAGGAGGAGCTCAAGGAGGCGTTCCGGGTGTTCGACAAGGACCAGAACGGATTCATCTCCGCGGTGGAGCTGCGGCACGTAATGACGAATCTGGGCGAGAAGCTCACGGACGAGGAGGTGGACGAGATGATCCGGGAGGCGGACGTGGACGGCGACGGGCAGATCAACTACGAGGAGTTTGTCAAGATGATGATGGTCAAGTAGGACGGATCTCGAGGTTTCAAGACCTCTAGATCAAGCTCGAGAGAAATCAAGAGTGAGAAAGAGAAAGTTTAACATTTATATATAGGTTTTTTTCGTTGATCATCGCCTCTTTCTTTGCTTTGTGATCATGGTCCGCATTATGCAGAAATATCTTTCTCTCCTCTCTCTCTCTTAGATCGATCGATTGACGTCCGCGAATATGCTTGATATAATCCGACCACGTATTTGACCGCATGTTTGTACCCGCCACCTTTTGTCATGCGTGCAATTCGTATCGTTTTCCTTGCATCCCATCGTCTCTTGACTAGAATTCTTGATTTTTTCCCCCCTCAGTTTTCAATGCTGAGCGGATAATGCCCAGCTTGCGGGCAAGGAAAAACAAAATACATAAAAAAGCATCAATTCAACCACGTACCCTTATGAATCCTCGACACTTGGCTAGTCTGCATATTCCTTGACAAGAATATTTCTTGCATTCATACAAGCTTCGAAGGGGCAGAAAAATAGAAGTTCCGCAGATCCCGCTCTCCGCACCTGAACTCAACACCTGCAGCACCTGCACTCAGTCCGCACCGCACTCAGCACCTGCACTCAGTCCGCACTGCACTCAGCACCTGCACACACCCCAAGCTAGTAAGATCATGCAAAGCCTTGTCTCGTGTCAGCTCCTCCACTACCCCCACAGCGTTGGAGTCTTGGGCGGAGGATTCCACTCCGTCCCGACCCTGCAATTCCTCAAGCGGCTCCGAGAGGCCACAGCGGCCGAGGGCGACCTCCTCCGCATCCCTCTCGTGCTCTGCGGCGATCCAAACGCCTCCCACCACCTCGGCGCTCTCATCCAGCAGCGAGAGTTTCTCGAGGACGCCGGCGCCAAATGCATTGCCCTGCCCTGCCCCTCGTCCCTCCGCTGGTTTACGTGCCTCGACTCGGGCTCCTCCGCCAAGCTGCTCAACGTCGTCGATTCCCTCGTCGAGGAGCTCCACCGCGCCGAGCTGCGGCCGCTCCAGGGCGCCGCCAGGCCCAGGATTGGGATCCTCACTTGCCAGGGCCTCGAATTCTACCAGGAGAAGCTTGAGCAAGAGGTGATCTCCGCGAAGAGCTAGCAGCTTCTGATGACATAAGTTGGATCTTCCTTTTCTTTTTCCCACAGGGATTCGAGGTTGTGCTGCCAGACAAGGCCTCCAAGGATCGTCTCATCGTTCCAGCCATGGCGGCTCTCGAGAGGAGAGACTTCCAGGGACACCGGAGCCTCATTCGCGTCGCGATCCATATGCTGCTCGTGAATGCCGTCAACCGGGTCATGGGAGACGATCTCACGGCTGCGCTGTTTGCCGATGATCCTTTGCTCCTCCAGTGCATCGATCCGGCAAACTCGCTGGCCAAAGCTACGGTGACTTGGGTCAAGCAGCAGATCCAAACTCACGATATCAAGTGTCGGGGACGACGAGCTTGCGATCTCTGATATAAGAACTTAGCGAGCTCTGAGCTGGAAAATAACTTTATACACAAGTGTTAATATACACAAATAGATTCAATCGACAAACCCGGAGAGAGTTGCTCTGTGGATCACAGCTTCATCACGCACATCGCTCCCCACGGTGGATTGTGCTGGTGATCCAGCGGAGGCTTGGTTACCACGGCTCGCCATGTCCGCTTCACCGGATGGTAAATCTGGAATAGAATGTTACACCTTCTCGTGGTGCTCCGGGACCACGAACGAGGACTCCTCTCGTATCGCTGCTCGTTCACGCCGCCAGGAATCACGTAAACTTCCCCGTCCAGTCCTACCAATCGGCAGGAGCTCTCGGCGGCCAGCGGCGATGGAAGCTCGGACTCTGGATACCACCCGTTGGATCCAAAGTCATATCTAGAAAGCCAAGAACAATCGATGTTACGCGAGAAAACAAAGAAACCACTCAACCATACCTGAGAAGCTTCGAGTTCTCCAGCATGAAAACACTGGGAAGACCGTCAACATCTCCATACAACACGGCAATCCTCCCGAGACGAAGCCTCTCTCCATCCTCCCACATCGCCTCGAGCTTCCTCCAGCTCCCACTGCCAAAGCTGAAAACCTCTCCATCGTTGTAGTGCTCGTCAACCGGCAGGACCCCGGAAATGGTCCGAGCCTCGCCATAGCCACCGAGCACCCAAAACTCGTCCCCTACAAAAAATCCCGAGCACCCGGCCCGGATGCTGTGGAGCCCCGGAAGACTCTCCCACGAATCTCTTGCCAGATCGTACTTCTCCGCCTCGCAAATCCTGTCACCGCCAGCTCGAAACTGGGCGTGACGCGATCCACCGCCAGCCACGATCAAGCACCCCTGGAAGATCCCACACGCAAAGCTCCCCCTGGGAGTTTTCATGTCCTGGCACTGCTCCCACTGTGATCTCACCGGATCATACTTGAAGACCGAGGAGGAAGCCACAGGACGATCCATGGGAAAGTTCCTGGCGTCGAAGAGCGATCCGCCAAGCACGTAGAGCTGCTGCCCCGCGGCCACGCACTCGAAATTGCTCATGCTGTAGCGCGAGGGATTGCACGGCATCGGCGAGAATGTGCTCCACAGCTGCGCGCGCGGATCAAACACCTCGCCGCGGCACAGCGACGGATCGTCGCGGAAGAGGTAGAGGAACTCCTCGCCCTTGCCCAGCTTCCGGCGGAGCTGGATGATGAAATCGCCCGACAGCGCCGCGTTCCAGGATCGGCACACGGATCTCAAGCGGCCGTGCTGCCAAAGCGGCACGCACGCCAGGCACACGCAAGCCAGATCATTCGGGAGCCCTGGAATGAGATTGCGGATGCCAAGCGTCGAGAATTCCAGCCAGAGGCTGCTTGCAGAGGATCCACTGGCGCCATTGACGATCCTGCCCCTGCTCCTAACCATCAAATCCTCTACCTGGACGACGCGAAGACCCCGCCCCAGGCCCCAAGAACCCTAATCTGGCATTTCCCAACAAAAGGTGTGACCGGTCGGATGTGCGACAAGTGGCACGATCCTAACCGTTGGCATAATGCCTTTTAAATTAACGTAAAGTAGATATGTAGATAATACAAACCGGCAGCCTCTTTTCCAGTCGAGAGCGTCGTCTCGAAAATTTCCATCTCGACTTGGTCACTGTTGCTGGCCTCTAGAACAATCACCGGGACGAAAAAACTTTGAGCCCCGGTGCTAAGTAAGTAGTTGTCACTTCTCCAATTCTCGAATCAATTTCACGGCTTTCCAATTCCCAGATCATTCCACCACCTACACACCACGAACGCAATCCATTAGAACAAATCGAGAAGCGAGAGAGCTCTTCGAGTCATTACCCCTGCGAGCCCGAAAAATCTCTAAGTCGTTCAAGTCGAGCGATGGCTGTGGCCTTCATCGCTTGAGCTGTTCGAAGACCTTCTAGCCGTGGGTGGGAACGGTTCATACATCCTACTAGAAAGGAGAAACACAAAACCATTTCTCTCGTCAGTTCGCTACGCACGAAGAAAGAAGGCGAAAAACGAGAAACTAGCTTACCCCAAGTGCAGTGATGTCTGCAGCATCTGTGGGTGGTGTTCCACAAACGCTGGCAATGGAGCTAACTGGCCATGAATCGAGAATGGCAAAGTTACAGACGGAGGTTCCCTTGTCTCCAGTGGAGTTGCTACCACGTTGAGGGTAGCCAACGGCTTTCCACCACTATCAATTACGCTGTGGATGCCATTGAGCTGCGCGAGGAAATAAAAAAGAAAATTTAGAAGAAACTTCTTAACAAAACACGAAAAGAAAAGAAAAAAACGTTACCTTCCGCCTCAGATGGTCATTTTCTCTCTGCAGATGAAGCTCCTGTAAAAAAAAGTGTTAGTTTCACCTTGCATACACGAGACAAAAGAGAAAATGAGAATTTACCTTCCTACGGAGCTCATCGAGCTGTTCGGCAATGAGCTGATCCTGTTAAAACGCACAACCCCATGGTTACGGATAGATTCAGACAAGCTTTTGAACTCACCTTTCTAGCGCGGATACGTTCAAGTCCACTCAGCAGTCGGTGCTCTAGCTGCTGTAGATCCTTGATGCCTAAGTGTATGAGATCCTCGCCAACCATGTGGCTGCAGACAATCGCAAACAAACTTTAGAGAGTTTTGCTTTTCTGATGCTGCAAGCAGAAGCATACCGGTGAGTCTGCTGCAGCTGTTCTATCTGTTGCTTGAGACGAATGAGCTCTCGACCCCAGCGCTACAAAAAAAGAAACAACAAAGCTTTCAGTACAGAGAAACTGCAGAAGAGACTTCATCTCAACTCACCTCATTATCGTGATCGACGATACTGGTGTTATGGTTTCCCTCGGGGTACCTCCCATAGCGATCCAGTATCTCCTTCATGCTTCATTTGGAAGCAAAAGAAACAAAGGTGAGTGAACGAGTTTCTAAGCTCTCTCAACGGCGAGAAAAAAAAGTACCACCAAGTCAAGAAGAGAGAAAAAAAAAAAAACCGGCAAATAAACACGACGAAAATGACATGCAACACAAACAACTGGGAATTAACTTCCCTTCCGACCCGCAGTCTCAATCCCCACTTTATCTGACGCGTCAGATTACCCAGCAAGCCATGGCAAAATGTACTAGACCAATGCAGACAAACTAGATCCGGCCATTGGATCCACACACCATCCGAATCCATCCACGGCCACAATTGGCTCCCTCACGTACCTTATCCAGATTTTCCCGCAGCAAAGACCATTCCTTTGGGAAAGAAGAAGAAGGAACTCACAAAAACAAACAAGACAAACCACCCGGGACTGAGAAGAGAGAGAGAGAGAGAGGCAAAAAAGAAATTGCTCCAACCATCGCACAGATTCTACGGCAAGCATCAATTTCAGGACAGATGCAACTTGCGTTTAGCCGCATTTACAGCCACCGATTGGCTCGCAGAATCTGCTCACGCGATGTCCAGCAAAAAGAAAGGCAAGAAAAACATCGTACCGCAAGTAGTTAACAGACGTAAACACGCCATCAAGCTCAGTTTCAATCAGGAAACCACAATGAGAAAACGATGTTTAACGCAGCCAACCAAAAACCGGCAAATCGAAGCCACAGAGGGAAAGGAAAAACAGGAGGAAGCACGAATCAGCAAGCTTTTTCTGAAAAGGGTAATGCAGAAACCACACCAACAAGCCAAAACAAACAATATGCTGCCTCTCCTTTCGATGGCTTTTAACTCCTTCTCTCCAGGACTGACTGCCAAGAACACGATACGGCGCCCAAACAACCATGCAATCGATCCGTCCGAGAGAGCCCAGGCAATGCCAGCTCGCAAATTCCAAAGGAAAGCAAACCAGCCAGCTACCGCTCGATGGATTCTCGCGGAGAACACGTACCTGGTGCTGCTGGAGGAGTACTCAAAGAGCTTGCCGGTGCTGGAGAAGATGATGAGCGCAATCTGTGCATCGCACAGCACCGACAGCTCGTGCGCCTTCTTGAGCAGGCCACCGCGGCGCTTGGAGAAGGTAACCTGCCGATTCGTGGCATTCTCTATCCGCTTGATCTCGATTTTCCCGCGGCCCATTGGAAAGAAGAAATCTCGGCGCCGCGGGTGGGAAAGAGAGATAGGGAGGGAGATCCTTGGCGTGGCAATGCTTACTGCGTCGCGGCTCCCACTTCCGGGCTTCCACTTCCGGCTTCCACTTCGAGCTTCTAGCGCTTTTTAGAGCTCGTCCACCCCTGCTTTTAAGCCCCCTTTCCTATTCCGGCGCCGCCGCCCTATACATGCACACACACAGCACGACGAAGGCGGAGAAGAAGAAATCTTCCGCCATAGCCAGCGCGCCCCGCCCAGCGCCGCGCGCTCGCCTCAAACAAACCTAAAATATTATCGCGCCCAAGAGCGCGAGCTAGAGGAAGAAGAAGAAGAAGAAGAAGAGAAGCTCCTTCGTCATTCCTATGGAGTTTTATCCCCACTTCTCATTTGAAAAATTGCCCCCATTGCTCGTTGAAGGGCGTGCACGTAAAATCTAATCCCCTGTACTGCATTTTTACTTTTCGGGCCTATGCTATGCCCGTCAACGCCCGTCGGCGCCCGTCACGGGCATACGGTGGCTATTCCGAGGCTGGGCACCGTATCTCGTATGCCCCGTTTAGCTTAGGGCTTTCTATAATTAGCGTTGGCCTTTGCCAATTTTGGAAGCCTTCGCCGCCGGGTCCGCGAGGAGGTAATTATTGCAAATGTGGCCCGTACAGGCCCGCGGTAAATGGGAGAATTGGGCATCGCATTGGGGGGACTTAACCTTGCGGCGTGGGGTGAAAAAAGTTAATATTTGGCTATACGAGCCGCGGTAAATGCTGGCTAAATGGGACGGGTAACATCTGGCGCGGCACCTTCTATTACCTTCGATGGGCGCGCCAGCCAATGGGCGCGTTTTCACCCCACTCCCGAGTGTTTTTTACGGCCGCGGTAAGAAGGCACCGCGGGAACGGGAAAAGAAGGAAAAGGACGGACGCCAGAGGCGTGTTCGATTCCCCTCCAGATTTTTTTTCTTTCCAGATTTTTCTTTTACCCCACTTTTTGCTATTTCCTGTTATTTTTAGCGGGAATCATTGCCTAGCCTACGAGGAATATGCCACCGATTCCAATTCGAATTTGAAAAGCTAGGGTTCTTGCGACTTCTTTTGGAAAGGCTATGTGGAGCCACCATAGCTCTTTCCTTCCCAGATGGAAGAATTGCCTTTCATTATTGTACTTGGTGATTAGTGTCGTTGTCACCAAAAACAATGCCTTTCTTTTTCTTCCACTGTGGAGGGCGGGGACTCGTCGGTCCCTCCTCGGGGCCCCCATTCCTCTTTTCTCCTCTGATTCCACGCACGCAAGGCGGAAAAGGAGAGAGTTTTCTAGCGCGTATGGGAAATGGTGTAGAAGAGAGAGAGAGGGAAAGTGAAAGTGAGAGGAGCGAGCTCCAAGTACCTTTGGAGCAGCAGCCCAGGGCCATCAGATCAGACATCCCTGCGTTCCTGCCGACCCTGTCGCTCGTTTGATTTGATTTCTCGTCGCCAAGTTGCTCTCAATCCATTTCAATCCCCAGGGAGTAACTTAAGGCGCTGAGAAAATCCTGGAATCACCCCGGCCAACAAGCATCTCTCAGACTTTAATGCGAAATGGAAGGGACGCCAGCGTCAAAAGAGAAAGGCTGCCTGTCGGTTACTTGCCTGAGGTAGCGGAAAACTCTGGGCTTTTGGCGCACTTCTTTCGTATCTTCGACCATTTCCAGCAAAGCCTTGCCTGCAGCGGAAGGAAAACACGCAAACAAGAGTGAGAAAACAATTCAATGACGTCGGCCAACTGTGACAAGTTGGGCATTTTCTTGTGTCACGTACCTTTGTACCTCCGGATACCTCTGTGGCTTCTCTCCGTCCACATAAGAGATCTCTGCGTGCTGCAGCGCTCTAAAATGCGAGAAGATCACTGCTTAGATCCTGCTTGACCGTCCACCACATTCTTGTGTCAGGGACCAACAAGCGGGATCTTCCCAATATAAGGAAATCTCTCCAAAAGTTTGCTTGCAGAGCACCCCCTGGAAAAAGGCTACTGTAAGCATAGCGGGAAACAAATTATTGTGGAAATGGAAAGTAGAAGCTGAGGTGACTACATTAACTACGGGTGGAGCACATAAACTAGAGTAAAATGTGCAAGGACATGATACCTCTTGAGCATCGTAACAGCATTCCTTCTTCCGTCGTCCTTTTTCGACTTATCTTGGTGTTGTGGCTTGCACAGAGCTGGACTCCACGCTCACTCGGTACAATGCTTTCTTGAGAGTTTGGAGCCGCTATTGTCCTTGACTGTGGTTGTTTCCTTTGTGTCCTGTACATGACAACGCCAGAACAAAGTTAGAGATCGTAAATCTGACAGATTACCTCCTTATAGATACAGACCACCAAAGTGCACATTTGATCTGGTTGCAGCGTCCGGCCCTTCGAAAGGCAAGCCGAGAGAAAAACAAGCACTATACAACAAAACAGATACTTTATCGATTGCTTTTCGGGCGACCTGCAAGCGCAAATTAAACTCGACCGCGTTACCCTTCAGGATATTAGTTTAATCGCTTGCAGTTCCGGCTAAAAAATGCTTTCCTAAAAGACAACCAACGCGCAAGTCCCTGCAAGCACACAATTTCAGTAGTTTCCGCGAGCAAGTTGAGCACCGACACCGTACCTTCGAGTTACTAAAAGACGACAACGATGATCGGATTCTTCATGACAACGGCAACATTCACCCTACTTGTGCACAACAGGGAGCAAAAGAAAGAGAAAATAAAGCCGCAATTGAGGTCATTCCTAAAGCAGAGCAGGCATTAGAAATGATACCTCTCACTCTTCTTTCGCTCTCTTTTTGCGCTGTTGTTTGTGTTTTCCTTGCCTTGAATATAGTCGTGTTCACTTTCCTTGTAACACTGGAAGTAATTCCTCTTGCGAGGCTGCCTGTACTGGTTTGAGTTTGTGTTTGTTGTACATTACAACGCCAAAGATAGCTGACATAGGAAGTTAAGTCATAACGGTTGTATGAGAAAAGAAAGATTGGTTCCTTACCGATGACATAGCCAATGATGTTGATGGGAGTAAGTGTCGTGTCAAGGAATACTAGTCCAGAGACCAGCACAACTATCCAATCTCTCACAACGCCAGCCACACGGATAGTGAGCGCGCTCGTAGACGATATCACCAGAAACACGGAGATGTTGAGCGCAAAGGTGCACAGGGCGTTGAGAGACACAACAACGGCATCAAAGTTCCAGTGCGTTGAGCTGTCCATCTTCGGCTTCTCTAGCAACAACCAGGGTATGAAGAGGCAAAACGCGCTGAAACAAGAACAGAAACAAAAATGGTCATTCTTGGCAGAACGGAAGTAGAGGCGTACCTGCAAGGACTCACGTAGTACATCATCGTGAGAGGATCTAGCTTCAATCCCTTCCTCTTCAGCATGATCTCGATCAGTATGAGCCGCATTGACTCCCCGACAACCCCGCCAAGCTGATAAATCACTCCAATCCAGTTGAAGTTGATCTCGCCGTAAGATGCAACCAGCACACCGAAGCTTATTACCGACATGATGAACATCATGCGAAGAGTAAGACTTTCAAGACCAAATGCGGCTCCAAGGAGAAAAACGGAAACGGGCACTGCAAATACAGCATCAGCACCTTTCGACTACAAAAAATCTATAAGCTTCTTACTTATGGCTTTCAGCATCTGAGCAAAAGCAACGGAGATATAAAGGTAGGCCGAGTTCCCGAGCCACAAAGTCATCGCAAACATTGCTCCGATGGGAAAAACCGAGGTAGCGTATCTGCGGTTTTGAGAGTTACAACACAAAGATCGAAATTCCAAAAACTTTCTTACATTTCCAAAGTCATTCCTTGAGGCAGGGGCACTAGCTGTGCATTCTCATTCTTAGAATTCGAAGAACTAACTCAAAAAAATTAAAAAAACTCTTACCTTAAAGACATGGATCACAACGAAGCAAAGCACCGATGAGAACACCATGTGTATGAGCGTGAGAGACACCGGGAATGGGAAATTGAAATGGTTGGAAGACAGCAGCCACTGCAAATGGAAGAACGAGAGAAAAAAAAATACCAGTCACGGATCGAAGGGAAATTGCGCTACCCTGCATTGGAAATTTTCTAAGCTGATCAAACCTTGTTGAAGAAGATCTGGCCGCTGGAAATCACAATGTAGAGAAGAATGTACATGTAGCTCGCGAATGCGATCCTCTTCCGCTGCATCGCCGGCGCCTCGTGAGGCGCCAAAGCAACCTTCTCCATCCCAAACAAAAACTATTAGGGTTCTTCCCCACGAGATCTTTGCCGTTGGTTTCCTTAATCAACGGTTGAGACTTTTTTTTGTTTTCTAAACAGAAAATGCGGGGTTCTAACGGGGTTAGGGCTTTGCTCGCAAGATGGCATTCTTTGCGTTTCATGGCGATGGCGGGAGCTGGCGGCAATGGAGCCGATGTCGCAGCGCTCAATCCCAAGCATGCGATCTGCCAGGAGAAGCGCCAGATGCGGACCGCTGTCCGGCGCAAGTTGAGGGAATTCGCGGCAGCGCAGCGGCAGATCGAAGGTGAGAAATATTTCTTTACAGGGAAATCCAAGCTGGGCCTGCTCTCTAGTCTCACAAATCTGGAAATCTTCTCGATCTTGCAGATGCGGCTATCCAGCACCACGTCCTCGACGCTCCCTGGTTTAAGGACAGTAAAAGACTGTGCGCCTATGTGAGCTGTGCCGCACTGAGAGAGGTGGACACCACAAAAATCGTCGCTCACATTTTTAATCCCGATGATCCAGGTACGCTCTCTTCTTTTTCTTTTGTTTTCTCTCTTCGATCTAAGTCCTCTCATCGTGGTCAGTGCAAGCCAAGAAGCTTTATCTCCCCCGTGTACAAGACAAGCAAAGCCATATGCAAATGCTTCACGTGAAGAGCTACGATGATCTGGTACCGAATTCCATGACGATCCTCGAGCCGGAGCCAGTCGATAAATCTGGAAGCCCAAGAGAAGATGGTGAGTTCTATTTATTTTTCTTGTTCTTTCTATCAAAACTTTTGTTGTGTGTTTGCAGTTCTAGACACGGATGAGCCTTTAGATCTTCTCCTTTTGCCCGGTATGCTTGAAACATCACTATACTTCTTTATTGTTTTGATTCTCTCTTTTTCCTCGGTGTGATGAATTCTCTGTCACTGCAGGCTTGGCTTTCGATTTATCCGGGCGACGTCTTGGTCGTGGTGGAGGGTAAGAAAGTAATCGTTCGCTCCGTGCTCACACCGTGCTAACACCGAGCTGTATCGTGTGATCAGGTACTACGACTGTTTGCTTTCGAAAATACTCGAGTCGAACGGATCAAAAGGCTGGAAACGTCCGTTGCTAGGTACTGAAACCTCTTACGATTGACACTTTTCTTTTCTTTCAATGATCTCACAAACTTTTTTGCTCGTTTCTCTGCGCCTCGCAGTGGCTCTGGCGTACTCTCCTCAAATCGTCGATGGCTCTGTACCCGTGGACGAGACCGATGTTCCCGTGGATGCTCTCGTACGAGCCTCTGGCGTGACGGCGATATCGCCATACGCCCGGCAACAAATTCTCACGGACGAAGCAAAGTTTTAGGCTCTGGTGGTACGTTTTTCTTTGAGGCAAACTCTTCGTTGTTTGTTGAGTTTAAATGCATAGGAAATCCCGAATCGACAAAGCAAACTCTGGAGCATCGCGATTTTAAAGCATCGATTATCAACCATCTTGTTGGTAGAACGCTTGCTTGAAATTTCATGAGTTAATAGATTTGCCCTATGGTATTTTACTATTGAGTTTTTTAGGGTTTTGGAAATGCCATGGCTGCTGGTGGCGCATTTGGAGGGAGCAGGGGAGTGAAGCCCGTGCCGCCAGAGAAGGGAGTATTTCCACTGGATCACTTCCACGAGTGCAAGCCGGTAATTGATCGATCGATCGCCATGCCCAATTTCGAGCAAACTTTCTTTCTTCTCTTCTCTTCCAGGCAATGCAAGAGTATATGCAGTGCTTGAAAAACAACCAAATGCTGGCCGATCGCTGCAAGCATCTATCGAAGAAATACCTGGAATGCCGCATGGAGAGGTAAGAGATTTCTCTCGTTTTCTCGTGAATGGTGGCCGAGAGAAGGAAGAATTCTAGGAACTTGATGTGCAAACAGGACCTCAAGGAGCTGGGATTTAGCGAGAACGATGAGATTTACGCCAGGCGAGACGACGATCCCGTCGGTGGCGATGGTGGGCTATTTGCTTTCATGAATCAGCCACGAAAAGAAGAAGCCCACATCGCTGGGATTCGAAGAAAACGCGGCGAGAATCCCCCCTAGATCTTTTATTTCGATCTTTTGCCGAGCAAAGAGGCAAGAACACCAGGAACTCTAGACAATGCACAGCGAATTTCTTTCTCTATACAGCATCGTCGGCGTTAAGTCTTTAGTAGATCATCAAAAGCTTTTCTCTTTTTTTGTGGATTTTCTCTCTTTTTTTTTCTTACGGTATGGTGGTGGAGATGATCAGCTTGATCCTCCCCTTCTAGCTCTTTAGATGTGGAAAACAAGCGTGAAGATCGACCTTGGGATGCTTCGCTTCGGCGTGCTCTTTGCATTTCACCTCACTCGTCGTGCACATAAACGTTTGCATACAAATCTTGCACTGCCAAGAGGAAAGATTGGCACGAAAATCCATCAAGCGCATCGAGCAGTCGAGAAGGAAGAGTTCTCATACCTGGATGTTCATAGCTTTCTTATTGGAATCGAGTTGGCTACCTGCCAGAAACGAGATGGAAATCAAGCAAAATTCTTTTCCGAGAAGAAATTGCGCACCTTTGCCGCTCGCCTTGGCCTTCTCCAAGTTCCGATCGCGGGCCATCTTCGATTTCTGCGCATTGCCTCCGCCCATAGCTGCCGCCGCTCGATCGACCGCTCGCTCCGTCCGCCAATCAAAACCCTAGAACAATGGAGCGTCCGCCTTGCCAGGATTTGAGCCTTGGACGTCCTGGACCGATCTCGTCCTTCATCCAACGCCCATGATGCCTCGTTGGCGTGGACGGCCATGATCCAACGCCACTGCGCGGTTGGATATAAAGGCCAGGCATGGACGTCCATGAGCAAGATGAGATTGCAGTTTCGCAATGGTTTCAAGAAGCATGAGTCGCAGGTCTTCGAGATCATAACCTTTCCAAAGTTCGGCATTGGACAGCGTGCGTTTCTCATCCAGACTCAAGGTATGTATGTTTGGAGCTATGGCCGTTGTGCATTTTTTATGGTTTTTATGTTTTTGATAGAGGGAAACATACTATCTCATTTCTAGACGATGCCACAGTGGAGATAATCAAGTCACTAGGTGGATTGAGAGCGATTGCCATCTCTCACCCGCATTACTACAGCACAAACTCTCAATGGAGCGAGGCTTTTGGAGGTGTCCCGGTTTATATCCACCAATGGTATTGTCTACCTTTGTTTCTCTCTTTTATTTCGATCTCTCTGTATCAATACTTTGGCAGGGATATGAAATGGGTTGTTTACGAGCACGAAAACGTGAAGTTCTGGGAGGGCAAAACATTCCAGCTAAGTCATGCTTTTACATTCAGGTGGGCATTTTGCTGGTGCTCAAATCCTCCACTGGTCTCATGGAGCTCAACGGAGGGGTGTTTTATTCACTGGAGATATCTTACAGGTATAAACTTATCTCGTTTACAAACTTTGTTTTCGTTTTTTTTTCCTCGCTCCCCATGTTTGATTTGTAAGTGTACCCAACTATCTACCACTCTCGTCGAGCCATGCTAAAAGGATAAACCAGTTAACCAAGCCATGGGATTTTGAGAGGCTTTATGGTGTGTTTCAGGACAGAGAGATTGAAGAGAACGCAAAGAGCTGCGTCGTATTCTCTCTTCAAAGGTATATTGATTGGCTATCTTTGGATGACGCTGCTGCTTAATGTCAATTGGCTCTCAAGTAATTAATCAGACTGAAACTCTACATGCTTTTCTGATTATGATTTGCCAAAACATTGTTCAGTGGATACATGAGTTTCTTTTTACAAGATCTTTTGTCTAACCTTTAAGCTTCTCCAATGCTTGTCTTACATCTTCAACTCTTGCAATTTCTTTAAGCAGATTGCTTATCTTCTTCAATTCATCATATTTATGCCCTTTCCTGTTTTTAAATGCACGAATTACAAGTCCATTGCTAGGTTGCAAGCAAAAGGACTCTGGCTTGTCGTCCACGATCACCGTGTGTCTGAGGTCCCGCCCTAATCTCGAAAGATCTTTCACAACCTTTTTCCCTCTGACTTCCTTGGGCGAGCATGAATCTCTATAAAGGTGATGGGTGAAGAGATTCCCAGTTGGGTCGAGCCTATCCAATATCCTGTCCGCATAAGGCTTCACCGCTCGAGTAAAAACCACAATCTCATATATCTTACTCATTTCATCTAGAAATGTATCCACGCCCGGCCGCTTTGCAACAAGGTAGCGCTGCAGTGGAAGAGTCTTCCCACTAAAGAGCTTGAGGGACGCTGTGGCCTTGTGGGCATGGATTAGTGTCTCATCTATGTCTAACACAAGTGTGGGTTTCTCCTCCAAAGCTGGTGGTAGTAATGGAGAATTGTGTGTCACTTTTACCTTCTTGTTCTTGTCTTTGGTGGCAATGTCGAGCGTTGCAAAACTCCAATCCCCATATTCTTTCGCCCTCTTCATGGCTCTGAAAAAAGAAAAGGAAAGAATGCAAGCCCTAAGTTAAAGAATCTTTGTTAATACACTTTAGTATCATTCTCCTAGAAATTCGACCCGTGAGTCGACTTGATCTCATGGACCAGTGCCAGCACGCCGCAAGCACGCTCATAAAGACGACATCGCGCTCTCCAGGATGATCCTATGGAAGGTTTCCAAGGCTTCGGTTACATGCCACCAAGTCTCGCTCTGGCATTTTCTCGAACCAAACTCGAAGGAGTCCCCTGTGAGCGAGGCCTGCCACCATTGCCATCCAGGCGATCACATCGCGCTCCTCCATCTCCTGGAAGAGGCTCATCGCTTCTTGGAGGTAGAGATGAGCGCTGTGCTTGCTCGTAAGGCATTCGATAGAAAATAAACTTTGAAGTTTAAAAATGGTTTCTAGAGGCGAGCATATGAATCATTGTCGCCCAAGAGATCTCGTTGTGGTGAGCCATCCTTTGGAATGAATCTAGTGCCTCGTCAAATGCCAATTTGCACAAAGCAGGGGGCCACCACGTCTTTGTCTGGCAGCCTCTCAAACAAAGCTTAAGCCTCTTCCACGCAGCCATGAGATGCGTAGGCGTCGATCATAGCCGTAAATGCCACCTCATTAAGATCCGGAGCATCTTCAAAGAGACGCTCCATATGCCGTCCCTGGGCATATGCTGTGATCATGGTCGCCCATGTTACTACATTCCCTGTGGGCATTCTATTGAAGAGATCTCTCACTTAATCCAGCCGCTGGTTCTGGCAGTAGCCTTGGATCATGGTCGTCTACGCCACCACGTCCTTTCGGGGCATGGAATCGAACACCTCGTGCAAGCGTGAAAGATGCCCGTTATAGGCATATGCCACGATCGTGGCCGTGCTACAAACGATGGTTTGCTCCGGCATGGAGTGGAATACCGCCTCCGCCTCGCCGAGATTGCCACTCGGCGAGTACATCTCGATCATCGCGTTCCAGGTGATGGAATTCTTTGCAGGGATGCGATCGAAGAGCTGCTTGGCGCGCTGCACGTCCCCGGCCGCGGCGTATGCCGAGATAATGGCGTTGCTGGACACAATCTCCTACCGCGGCATGCTTTCCAGGACCGATCGCGCCTGCTCCAGGTCGTGGTTGCGAATGTAGGCCTGGAGGGTGAGATTCCAAGAGAAGAGATTCGGATCCGAGCTAGAATCAAAGACCGATCCCGCTTCCTCCAGACATTTTGACGAGGAGATTTCGCAGGAAGACGCCGTTCTTGTGGTTGCTCTGGGCGTGGATCCGGCGGCCATCGCTGGGATTGTCGCAAGATGCGACGAGGGCGGCAAGCTCTTGGACGCCAGGAACGCGCATCGCATCATGGCCGTTGGATGATGGACGGGGTGGGACGTCCGAGGTTCAAGTCCTGGCTTCGATGCTCCAGCCAAGAATCGAATGAGGATGTTTTCGTGTCATATATGAACATCTTGCAAGACTCACATTGTCAAATTCACACTAAGCTGTGCCTCTTCATCTTTTGATTGAGTATACATCTCGAGCAGAATCCCTCCCATTGCATTGCCATCAAATTCCAGTGTTTGAAGTTTTAGTCGCATTAATATCATACATTAACTTTGATACCAACCGATAATTGTGATACTTGAGCAGCAAAAGAGAGCCAATCGCTATATCTTTGGCGACGCAGCTCTTTGCGTTATCCCTGTCTTGATTGAAACGCTAGAGCCTCCCAAAATCCCATGGCTCGATTAACTGTAGCAGGGCTTGCCGGGAAAGAGGTATCGACGTTGAAGGGAAGAACGTGGTGGCCTGGAACTCTATGCTGTGCGCATATGCACATATCCCGCGAATGGTGTCTTTGAAATGATGGCTCACCGCGACCAGATCTTTTGGACGATACCAGAAACCATTTTGAAAATCCAAAGTTTCTCTTGGGTAGGATTAAGAGGCTCCTCTGCCACCTCCAATCCTTGCGATCGGCTGGACGGCAGTGGTGGCAGGCTTAAGGTTGGTTCGAGAGAATTCCAGTGCGAGACTTACAAAGAAAAAACACTTTTTTACTCAAACAGTAGATGCCAAACCTTACAATCTAGATTAAAATATGAACACTCCTTACTGCCATTTTACTATGGATTTTTCAGTTCACTATAGCTCACTACTTTTGTATGTTCCTTAGAAGTTGTAACAAATCAAGAGAATATGTGCATCCTGCTTGTATATCCCTTAATCCTGGCTCTTAGTTGCATGAGAACTCTTACCTTCTAGCTAGCTGCTAGCTTCTTTGAGGTCCTCTCTCGACATAGCCATGCAGCAAAGTAATCCATGAGATTGAGTTCCTCAATGTCAAAGGTGTTATTTTCGGAGGTGATGTTGAGATTTGTCTTGGTAATCAAGTAGATTTGAGACATAAATTCCGTCAAAGCATTAACCAAGAAACCACTGCTCTTCACTTTAATTCCCGTAGAAAACAATAAGATTATTAAAATCTTAAATTAGTGGAAACTAGACAAATTTGAAGTTGTTTAGCCACTTTATTATACACCTCCTCTTTTCGTGCATGTAACTCCCTTATCTTTGGAGTGCCTCCAATATGTACTCATCTCAGGCTGTTCAAGTGAAGAATTGTGCTAATCAGTTTGTTTAGAAAATAGCAAGTGCTCCTCAATTGTGAGTTAACTATATTTTAATTATCTTACCTGTTGAATCACGAGAGCTTAGTGGTTTGTCTTCTTCCACTTCAAGTCTCTTCAGTTTTCTACAACTAGACCTCAACCTCAACTTTTACATAGGTAGTCTTCAATATCTTGATCATAGTTTCAAGAGCTGCTTCATTACTAACCTTAAATGATCAACATCCTCATTGTCTGCATAATTTTTGAGCCAATGCAGCCTTTGTCTTGACGTACAGTACGTCACTGGTCAAACATCCAGCTGAGACATCTTGTTCTGATTGCAATGAGGATAATCATGTCATAATTTGTTGAAGTTTATAACAACAAATTAATAAGTTGTTAAGAGAAAAAAAAAACATTTTGATTAAGATTTTTAAACCATAGTTTTTAATAAAATAAATCACGACCATCAAAAATTAAAAAAACCTAAAATCTAAACCAAACAAAAAAAATATACTTCTTATGAAAAAGAATAAGCACAATTCACTAATCAGAATTAGTGATCCTGAAAGTTACCTGATTGCATAGCATTTTTCAGTACATATAAGCTCCTAATCAAAGCCGTTTTGTGTGGGCGAAATCTTTGATCGAGCCTTGGCACCAAAAGACTTTTCTTCCCAGCTATCTTTTTTACATAAAACTCTACCTATTTAGTGGTCAGTCGTCATATTCGTCTTCCTCGTCTTCATCAGGATCGTCTTCTTGTTTCCTGGATTTGGTGCTCAAAACCTCCTTGCCTCCTTTCGACTCTTCAATGTCCTTGCGGAGCCGATCCATGTCTGCTTGACGGCGCTTCTCTTCAAGCCTCGCTTTCTCGGCTTTCTTCTTCTCGAGCTCCACCCTACTCAAGCATGCTCGTTTGATAAACCCGAAGAGAAAAAAATTTAAAAACAAACACCAAGAAAGACTTACAAGTAGCCTGTCCTGTACTCCTCGGCACTCTCCTTCACCGCCTTGAAAAACTCCACCATTCCGGATCCAGTGATGGCTGAAACCCCCACCGATCGAAGGTTGTTGTAAAACTCGTCCAAGACCAAGCACAGGCTCTTGCTGAGAGACGCAGCATACGAAGTGTCCGACTCGACTGCTAACTGAAAAGCCTCGAAGTCTTTCATCCACTGCACCGAGAAAAATTCTTTGAAACACGCGTCTCAACCTGGCAAGCAGAAAGGTACCTCGAGAGCGAACTGGTGCTTCACCACGTCCGTCTTGTTAAACGTGACAATGAACGGCAGCTGCGTCTTGTAGAGAATGCTGCAGGCGTAGAGCATGTTGCTCATGAACGTAACTGGGCTGACGGAGCGAGAGGTGTCCACAACGTAGATCACGGACGTCGGAAAGGTGCACGCAAAGGCCTCCGTGACGATCGCGCCCGACGCCGACCAAGTGAAAATCTCGATCTGTCCGGGTGTGTCGATGAGCACGTAGTCCACTTCGTTGGCTCTCTTCTCCACAAGGCTCACGATCTAAGAACAAAACCAGCAAGTATGATCCGCGAACTCCTTTCGTTTTCAACGCAAGAAAAAGCACTAGCTCACCTCATCGATCTTCGTCGCGAAGAGATTGAGCGATGTGAGAATCGCTCCATTCGGTCCGAGGCGGTACTCTTTCATCACATTCTTGTAGTTGACAGTGTCACGGATGTCGATGTTACAGCCGTAAGGTACCGACGGCACCGCGGGATCGAGATTAAGAACGTAGGGCCGCTGCTTCATGGCGTGGATCTCCCCGACAAGGCGCTGCATCAGCGTCGTCTTCCCACTGCCTACGCAAGGGAGGAGGAGAAAGAGGGAATTTCTCGGCCTGGTGGGGTGGGAGAGCAATGCACTCACCGGCCATTCCGATGACGATCAGCACCACTGGCCTCTTGTCCGACACCTCCATTCTTTCCATCTTGTCGCGCACATCCTCCTCCTCCTCGTCCATTCGCTCCACCTCCATCGCTAAAACCCTAGACCTAAAAACCCAAATGACCTAAATCACAAGCTCTATAAATCCAGCAAAGTTTCCTTTTAAAAACAGCCATGGCTCAGGTCAAGATGTTAATGGTGGTGGTGGTGATGGTGGCGCTACTGTTGCTCGCAGAGGGAATTGAAGGAAGGAGAGATCCTCTTAGCAGGGGAAGTGGAGGATCCAAAGGAGGCGGTGGAGGATCGAAAGGAAGTGGTGGAGGATCCCAAGGAGGCGGTGGATCAAAAGGAAGTGGTGGAGGATCGAAAGGAGGCGGTGGATCAAAAGGAAGCGGTGGAGGATCCAAAGGAAGTGGTGGAGGATCGAAAGGAGGCGGTGGATCAAAAGGAAGTGGTGGAGGGATCTTCCCAAACTGCCCAGTCTGTTCACAAATCATATTTGACGACAGTGGTTCTTCTCGGTGCTCCGCCACCTCCACCGCCACTGCCATCGCTGCCGCCGCCGCAGCTTTGGCTGTCCTGTAAGGTTTGACATCTACTGTTTGAGTAAAGAAGTGTTGTTTTTTATTTTGGTAAGTCTCGCACTCTCGAACCAACCTCGTCCAGGCGATCGCATCACGCCCTGGAAGAGGCTTGGAGGAGCCTCTTAATCCTATCCAAGAGAAACTTTGGATTTTCAAGATGGTTTCTAGTGTCGTCCAAAAGATCTCGTCGCGGTGAGACATCTTTTTGAAGAGATCATTCGCGCCATATCCGCACAGCATAGAGTTCCAGGCCACCAGGCCACCACGTCTTTCTTTGGGAGCGTCTCAAAGCCTCTAAAACGTCGATACCTCTTTTTGGCAAGTCATGCTACAGTTAATCGAGCCATGGGATTTTGGGAGGCTCTAGCGTTTCAATCAAGACAGGGATAACGCAAAGAGCTGCGTCGTCAAAGATATAGCGATTTGCTCCCTTTGGAAGACTCTGCTGCTCAAGTATCACAATTCTTGATTGGTATCAAAGTTAATGAATGATATTAATGCGACTAAAACGTCAAACACTGGAATATGGATGGCAATGCAATGCCTCGGGATTGTGCTCAAGACGTATAAAGATGGTATCTGGGAGTTGAAGAGGCACAACTTGGTGTGTTACGTGAATTTGACAATGTGAGTCTTTTATATATGCACAAAAACACCCTCGTTCCCGGACCATGGTGCTTGACATGGAAGCCAGGACTTGAACCTCGGACGTCCACCCCGTCCATCATCCAACGGCCATGATGCGATGCGCGTTCCTGGTATCCAAGAGCTTGCCGCCCTTCGGGGCCGGGGACGTGCAGCAGCTCTTCGACCTCATCCCTGCCAAGAATTCCATCACCTGGAACGCGATGACCGCGATGTGCTCGCAGAGTGGCAATCTCCGCGAGGAGGAGGCGGTATAGCAAACCCTCGTTTTTAGCACCGCCATGATCGTGGCATATGCCCATAACCGGCATCACTCACATGCGCGTGAGGTGTTCGATTCCCTGGCCCAAAAGGACGTGGTGGCGTGGAGGGCTATGATCTAAGGCCACTTCCAGAACCAGCGGCTAGATGAAGCTAAAGATCTCTTGGATAGAATGCCCACAAAGAATGTAGTAACATGGACGACCAGGATCACAGCATGTGCCCAGGAAGGGCATATGGAGCAAGAAAAGAGTCTCTTTGAAAATGCCCCGGAACTTAATGAGGTGGAAATTACGGCTATGATCGACGGCTACGCATCTAATGGCTGCGTAGAAGAGGCTAAATATGTTTTTGAGAGGCTGCCAAAAAAAGATGTGGTGGCTTAGAATTCCATGCTTTGTGCATATGCCGAGAATGGGCATTTTGAAGAGGCACTAAAAGATGGCTCACCGCGATTGGGCGACAATGATCCATCTGCTTGTCTCTAGAAACCATCTCAAAAATGCAAAATTTATTTTCAATCGAGTGCCTTACGATAGCAAGACGGCAAGCACAGCACTCCTCTCAGCCTATCTCTGGAACAGCCACCTCCAAGAAGCAATGAGGCTCTTCCAGAGGGCGGGCGTCGCAAGGGACTCCTCTTGGAGGATTGAGTTTGGTTCGAGAGAATGCCAAAGCAAGACTTGGTCTCACAGACTGCAGTGGGGTGGCCATGTATGCTTCCACCGGGCATGTGACAGAAGCCTTGGAAACCTTCCATAGGATCATTCTGGAGAGCGTGATGTTGTCTTTACGAGCGTGCTTGCAGCATGCTGCCACTCAGGCATCATGAAAATCTCTTGGGACTACTTTCAGTCAATGATCCAGGACTATGGAGTCAAGCCCATGGGAGAACACTATTGCAGGCTTGTGGAAGTGTTTGCAAGGGCCGAGGCCGAAAAGCAGCATGAGTGTTGCTTGGGTCTTGCTGCTTGCCAGAAGATCCATAAGGATCTTGAATATGGAGCTCCAGCTGCCGAGAGGCTCTTGGTGCGGGTTATTTACTAAAGTGTATTAACCTGATTTATAAAAATCATTTACAATTAAGCTAGGGCTCGCATTCTTTCTATATGCAATGAAGAGGACGTGGGAGTATGAGGAATGGAGTATTGCAACACTCAGACATCACTACCAAAACAAAGAACAAAAAGGTAAAGGTGAAGAGGTGACACACAATTCTTTGCTACTACTACCAGCTTTGGAGGAGAAACCATGCTTGTGTTAGAAATGGACAAGAAATTAATCCATGCCCACAAGGCCACAGTGTCCCTCAAGCTCTTCAGTTGGAAAACTCTTTCACTGGAAGTGCTATCTTGTGGCAAAAAGGTTGGGCATGGATACATTTCTAGACGAGATGAGTAAGATATGTGAGATTGTGGTCTTTACTCCGAGTGGTGAAACCATATGTAAACAAGAACTTGAATAAGCTCAACCCAGCTAGGAATCTCTTTGCCCATCACCTCTACAAGGATTCATGCTCCACCAAGAAGTCGAAGGGAGAAAGGTTGTGAAAGATTTTTTGAGATTAGGGTGGGATGGTGATTGTGGACGACAAGCCAAAGTCCTTTTGCTTGCAGCCTAACAATGGAATTATTATCCGTGCATTCAAAAATAAGAAAGGGCATAAGTATGATGAATTGAAGACAATAAGCAAAGAAAATTTCAAATGTTGAAGATGTAAGACAAGCATTGGAGAAGCTAAAAAGTTAAACAAAAGATCTCGTAAAAAAGAAACTCATGTATCCACTGTGTATGCTGTAACACTGTTCACTCTAATTGATTGTGGCATAGTTTCCCTCACGAAAACAAATGTCCAATTTAAACTTTGGAAACAATGTCATGGCAAATCATAATCAGAAAAGCATTCAGTCTGATTAATACTTAAGCAGCAGCATCATCCAAAGAGAGCCAATCGATATACCTTTGCAGAGAGAATACGACGCAGCTCTTTGCGTTCTCTTCAATCTCTCTGTCCTGAAATGCACCGTAGAGCCTCTCAAAATCCCATGGCTCGATTACCTGGCCTATCCTTTTAGCGTGGCTCGACGAGAGTGGTATATAGTTTGGATACGATCTCATTATGCTCACTGTTTTGTTGTCCATCCCCACCTACAAATCAAACATGGAGTGAGGAAAACAAAACGAAAACAAAGTTTGTAAACGAGAGAAGTTTATACCTGTAAGATATCTCCAGTGAATAAAACACCCCTCCCCTGAGCTCCATGAGACCAGTGGAGGATTTGAGCACCAGCAAAATGGCCACCTAAATGTAAAAGCGTGAGTCCCTCCCATAGCTGGAATGTTTTGCCCTCCCAGAACTTTACGTTTTCGTGCTGGTAAACCACCCATTTCTTATCCCTGCCATAGTATCGATACAGAGAAATCGAAATGAAAGAGAGAAACAAAGGTAGACAATACCATTCGTGGATATAAACCGGGACGCCTCCAAAAGCCTCGCTCCATCGAGAGTTTGTGCTGTAGTAATGCGGGTGAGAGATGGCAATCGCTCTCAATCCACCTAGCGACTTGATTATCTCCACTGTGGCATCGTCTAGAAATGAGATGCAGTCCCACAGTATGTTTCCCTCTATCAAAAACATAAAAACCATTAAAAAAAATGCACAACGGCCATAGCTCCAAACATACATACCTTGAGTCTGGATGAGAAACGCACGCTGTCCAATGCCAAACTTTGGAAAGGTTATGATCTCGAAGACCTGCGGCTCATGCTTCTTGAAACCATTGCGAAACTGCAATCTCATCTTGCTCATGGACGTCCATACCTGGCCTTCCCTAAAACTAAATGTCAGGAAAACTCGAGGGCAAAAATCTTAGATGGGCATACCTTGGAACGAACTGGCGATCATCGGAGCAAATAATACACGACGAAGGCGGGCCTTGGGAGGATGTTGGAGGGAACTCCACCCCACAAGTCTTACAAATATGACCATCCGCCATAAAATGCCTGCCCCAATTTTGGTACAAATTACAATACCGCTAAATACCTCCACGTATGGAGCTCCATAAGTTTGAAATCCGAGAGTGTTAACAAGGATTCTCGTGGTGTCTTTGTAAAGCAATAACGCCGTCCATTGCTTAGAAACCTTAAGAGATAACCATAGAAGGACAAAAGGACAACACTATCCATACTTATGGAAACATCGTCTACATGAAATGCACATCTACTATACGATTCGGACGACTGTCCTAAGACCATCACAAGAAAAGTGATTTATATTTTGGAGAGAACTAAACGAGTGAAAAATCGGTGGCCATAGAGACTGGATCCCTCCAAATACTCTGCATTCTAGGAGAAAGATGGACAGACCTTGAGATCCTCTGACGGTATCGGCTTCTGGATGATGTGGAGGTGGAGGTCAGACTTGCTTACTATCACTTGCATGTCCAAGCCTCCTGTTTGAGCGGTGTTGGACGCTCCATTGAAGCAAGTGCATATAACACGGTTAAAGACGTTTCTTACTGGAAAGCCATCGTTATAGAGCAGCTGATTGGGGACGACTATCAGCTAGAATGCAGCGTATTTGGAGGGATCCAGTCTCCATGGCCACCTCATTTAGTCCTGTCCAAATTATCATTGACTTTTACTGTGATGGTCTTAGGACAATCGTCCGAATCGTATAGTAGATATGCATTTCATGTAGACGATGTTTCCATAAGTATGGATAGTGTTGTCCTTTTGGAGAGTGCTGGTTTGTCCGATCATCACAACCGTGTCAACATAACCGAAAACTCTTTTGGCTGTGAAACAACTGGAAAAGAAAAAACAAGAAGAGAACAAACGGAAAAAGCGCTTACCGGATAGGATGGATCTTACACTGCCGCTGAGACGCTCAACCCAAAAGTAAGCTGCGCAAACATTAGGAGATGATATCCGTTTGATCCATCGCCAGGAAAAGGAGCCTGCTCTCTTACAGTCTCCCGTCCAGGAAGACGAGTTTGGCTCCATCGTGCATAACAGTGGACTACATAAAGACAAGATGATAAAGCTGTCAATTCATGAGCTCGCTGAAACATACCGAGTTCCAAACCAATGAAAACACAGAAAGAAGAAGAAGAAGAAGAAGTACCCACACTACTGATGGAGTAGAATTTTTGTTTTTTGAAGTTTGAATTTTTGTTCTTTGTAGCATCTTTGCCAGAACGCGAGCTGTTTTCTAGCTCTGTATAGGTTGCTCGCTGGAGACAAGTGGCTAGAGACTGCTCCGGAAACCACGCATTAAGATTAAGATTAGTTGCAGCGCAACCACTTCAAAAGTTGATGAATGCGGTGAGCGTGGATCGAACACGCGACCTTCAGATCTTCAGTCTGACGCTCTCCCAACTGAGCTATCCCCGCTTGAGCTTAATAAAATTAGTCCAATTCACAGCAATTCTTCTTTGTGACGCCAGATGTTGTACAGCGGCTACTCTAACGAGTTCCTCTTCAATCTCCTCCTAGTATCTGTGAGATCTTCTAATGACAAGGACGAAGGTGGCAATAACGTTTTCAGATGAGATTTCCTGGGGCAGCTCCAAGCAGTAGGCCGGCGATGCGCGCGGCGTCTTCTCCGTGATCGCCCCAATCTATTGTGATCGAAGCCAAAACGGGCATCTGGATCAAGCTCAGTATGAGAATCAAATGATCATTGCCTACGCGTGCTTGGCGAGTGAAAGAGGCTAAAAGTTTGTTTGGCTGAATTCTGGAAAGTAGTGAATCAGATGATAAACAGCATTTACCTCGAACCGCCATCTGGACGAACTTGGAAATCTGTTCCGCTTTGCGCTTCAAAGGCTTACTATAAGAACAGGAGCTTTTTCTGTTCTGTTGTTTTTCTTTTCTTTTTTTTATTCAATTCACTTTCAGATTGAATCAGATAAAAGTTCCAAGGATTGTGGAATTGAGTCAGTTTTTACTTCTTACCTTTTTATATTTTCTTTCTTTCCAGTCAGTACTGTTATGAGACGTTCCCAGCACCGAGCTCGCGTCGCGGGGCCATTCGGTGTGCACGTACTCGCATCCGGCGACATGCAAAGACTTGAAGCTCCTCACCCTGCAACGTTCTCGCGAAGCCCGTAACAAGTTCTCCCGATGATTTTTCTGTGTCGATGTTCGTCACTTGCAACTCATCGCTATCCTCTGATTTAAAGGGTGTTACGGCAGCCCAGTGCGGCTTTCAAACCGGCTGCAGCCTTGGTCTTAATTGCTAGGGCCTCCATGCGTCAAGATTTTGAGGCAGTCACGAGTATTATTTGATGCTTTGTTGCTTTTGCTCCTAAGAGCAGATCAAAGCGAAAAATCTTCGGATCTGCAGGTGGCGCTTTATTCTCCACAGAAGGAACCCACCTGGAGAGCTCAGCCCTCGACGCATGGATGCCTCAGGAACCGGCGCTTGTCAAGGCATGCAATGGGAGGCATCTAAATAGCAGAGGCTCTACATTGGTTGTCTAGAATGGCGCACTGTCTGCACTGCGTAGCGATTCCAAGTTCAACGTTTAGGAAGCTTGGCATCAGTGACATCCCCACGAAGAAAATCCCGCTCGGGAGATGGAGTAAAAATACCGCAAGGTGTACGCTACAAACTGAGAAGCAGGTAAGGGTCGATTTGTGGTTTTCCTGGGTTCATGTGGCTCAATTGTTCAGTGGATTGTATTAGGGATCTACGCCTTCCACAGGCAAGGGTGCAGTACCAGGTGTTCGAGATACAGTATGGGACCAAAAGCAGCTTGCTGTGCCAAGCAACCCGAAGCTTCAGCAGAACACGCATGCAGATGTCATTGTGGTTGGAGGAGGAATCGCTGGTATAAGCGTAGCCTACAATCTTGCCAAAGCTGGCAAACAGGTTGTAGTCTTGGAGGCTCGTGCGATAGGTGAGTTTCGTTTGTCCTATTGTTCACTTATAGCAACAGAAAACTTTAGGAAGCGGCCAAACGGGCAAGACAACTGCACATCTTATGCCATGGTTTGATGACTACTACTTCGAAGCAGAGAGCACCCTTGGGAGTGATAAATTGAACCTCATTGCTGATGCACAATATGGCGCGATTGATTGGATAGAGAATGTCGTCAAGGAAGAGGGTATTGAATGCAATTTTAGAAGACTTCCAGGGTACCTTGTGCCAGTTGAAGACGACCAACAGAATGCCGAAAAAATCCGTAAAGTAGAGACCAAGCATGTTTGGTGGACCTGATTTTCTGATCAGCCGGGTTGATTCCAGGAGTACGAAGCATGCAAACGAGCGGGTTTAAATGACGTGCGGCTCGAGGATTTGAAACACGATCCCAAAAACGGAAATTTTGGCATGGCCCTTGTCTTTCCAAACGCGGGGGAGTTCCAGCCGATATTGTAAGCCCGTTTCTTCCCCTTTCATTGCTTTGCACGAGCTGAAACACACCTTCTGGAAAGGTATGTTAAGGGGCTGGCAGAGGCAGCCAAGAAGCATGGAGCTCAAATCTTCGAGCAGACATCAGTCGTTCAACATGAAGGGACTAAAGTCGTAACGGACGCAGGTCACACCGTCACAGCCAAGGCTCTCGTCTTAGCTACAAACTCCCCCATCAACAAAAACTTGGCAATTCATGCTCGACAGTACGCACGACGAAGCTACGTGGTTGGCCTCAAAGTTCCCAAGGGAGCTATCGAGTAAGAAATTGCTTTTTCTTTGAATACTATAGAGGTGTGTTTTTTCCTACAGCCGCGCCTCATGGTGGGATACAGCCTCTCCTTACCATTACGTAAGGCTTGAGGACAAGGACGACTATGAAGTCTTGGTCGTTGGTGGAGAGGATCACAAAGTTGGAATTGAGCCGAATCAATACTTGGACCGGCATGGCAGTCTAGAGGCATGGGCTCGTTCTCACTGGCCTGCAGCTCAGGAGCTACTGTACAAGTGGTCTGGCCAGGTTGGTCTGAGATTGGTGAACAAGTCTAACTTGTTTCATTTTACTAGGTCTATATGCCATCAGATTTCCTCCATCTACACGGTCATGATCCATTGAACACCGAGAATGTTTATGTTGCGACCGGTGAGTGTTGCCCGTTCTTAAACAAATTGTGTTTACGGATTCGAGTATGTTTGATTCAGGTGACAGCGGCCAGGGAATGACTGGTGGCACTATAGCTGGTGTAGTGATTTCGAATTCGATTCTCGGACACAAACACAGATGGGGCGACCTCTTTGATCCTTCTCGGTTCCCTCCGGCTTCACTGACCTCGGCCCAAATGCTTGCCCAAGAAGTCGGGGAGAATATTGAGGTAAGCTTCTGTTTTCACTCGGATTAAGTTCAAGCCACTTCATTACAGGGTTTTAAAAACGTCCTCCCGGGACAAGGACTGACGAAGCTCACCGTGGACAGCATCCTACTTGACGAGGGAGCTATCATCCAAGAAGGATTGAACAAAGAAGCAGTATATAGAGACTCTTCAGGGAACGTGCAGAGATATTCCGGTATGGAAGAAACGCTCCTTTCATGTTCTAAAAGTTTACAATTTCTCTGCACAGCTATATGTCCACACTTAGGCTGCGCCGTCAAGTGGAACCCGAGCGATAAGACGTTCGACTGCCCTTGCCATGGATCGCAGTTTGATGTACAGGGTGTGGTCGTAAACGGACCTTCTCCAACAAACTTGACTCCAATGTCCTACAACTGAGGAACACACAACGATTTTGTAACCCGGCGGCAATGAAACTCCTGTTCATATAAATAATGAAAGATGGAGCAGGAATCATTTTCAAACCTGCCAGCGATGTCCTCATGGAAATCCATTCTCGTCGCACCACTTACCCTTAGCCTGGTGTTGTCACAAAAGTTGAAACTGAACCAAGAACAGCAAGGAACTTACGACTGGAATCAGACTAAACCCGTGGCTGTTGTACTGAACTGCTTTGGAATTTGCTCTGGAGCGAAGATCTTTTAGTGGGGACGATGTTGCTTCGTGGACATGGTTGCTGTCCGATCATATGGTATGGTTTCCACGCTGAGACCAGCCTGGTCCATTCTTCGAGAGAGTGCATCAGTCCACAAATCAACTTGGACTACGAGCGGCAGTTTTGCATGTCAAGGCTCGATACATCCTTCACCGCGTCTTCGACACAGCCACCAAACCAGTCTACCCGATAGATTGGCACGCTCAAGCCGATTTCTCCGCAACCTTTCTTACAGATGGGATAAGGTAAGGAGTCCGTGGTGATATACGAAAAACAATCTTTTTTGTAGATCCTGCTGCAAATGCCGATATAGTAGCGTCGTTGATTGGTGACAATCAGTTTTCCGTCTCAGAAAATGTCAGCGTATGGCAGCGAAACATCAGGAAACAGAACACTTGGAAGCTTGTCACCTGCATTTCTTTTTTAAAGTTAACAGCTTTGAAGCACAACCTGGATGCACGTAGTATCCTCCTGGCATCCACATGAGCAGCGACTGCACCTTGAGCAAGCTTCCAGATCCAGCCAAGCTCGAAAACATTCGTCGCAGATGAATCACAGGTTGCCAAAACTAGTTTCTTACCATCCGCCCAGGAACGCGCAACATCGGCCAAACGACTAGTGATGATAACATGAGGCCGACATTGCTGTAGCACCTGGACGATTGCAGCTAGAACCCTGTTGTCAACTAGTGACATCGGGTAAAAATCAAGTCATACCAATCACTTACGTCAGAAGGAAGAACTCCTTTCTTCACTGCTGCAGGAAGAAGAGGTCATCGCAAATTCTTCTGAGCTGCTAGAAGATGAGCTGAGCCTGGGCGAGACATTTTAGAACTACGTAAGCTTGGCACTGGAGCAGCTCCAATGCCGCATTGGGACTCACATCCAATCCGCACGAAATCTCTCCGCCGCAAAAAAGATAAAATATCGAACCAAAACACGATTCGAGCTGCCTGCTACTCACCAGGAGCAGCGCGCGTGAAACACTTCTTCGAGTTGCCCGTTTCGGGCAAATGCTGTTATCGTTTCAGTCCGTACCTTTCGGGCGTCAATGAAAAACCTTTTCGCCTATTCCCTCTACTCAAGCGCAAAAGTAGTTACTGACTGGTCTTGATGAAAATCCAATTGTTGGTTGAGCTTTCTCAGCTCCAGTAGACCAAGCACAGAACAAATGCAAGGAGCAGCTTGAATCCGTGAGTCGCTGTCCCCTAATGGTCGCACCTTGCTGGATGGATCGTGGAAAAAACTAGATCCAGAGCAATCGTTGCCACATATGTCACCAGGCTGCCCGGCCCAGGAACATAAAACCATGGTTTCTCATCGTTTTGAGTTGTGGACTGGCAGATGTGAGCTTGGTGGCTGCAAAGGACGACCTCGGCAATATTTTCTCTCATGTTTTATGTTTCTTCGTTTTCTTTTTTCTTCAGGCTCGAAAGATTCCTCCACACCAGCTACCAACGAATCAAAGATAATGCGGTGAGCGTGGATCGAACACGCGGCCTTCAGATCCAGTCTGGCGCTCTCCCAAACTGAGCTTGGATGGTTTTAGACAATAACTTCAATATGATTAAGTTAAAATGTAAAAGCATACCTCTACAATGAGAGTTTGGGGGCTGCAGCGATCTCGATCAAACCACTACAGCGGCTACTCTATAAATTACTCTTTAATCTCCTCATCCCAGTCGCGTACAATAAGCTTATTACTGTCTATCAAATACCGAAAATGAGTAAAATCACTTGGACCGGACTGATTGCAGCATTTTCCCAAAACGGGCATCTAGGAGAAACCAGGCAGTGTTTGACGCGTTGTGTGAAGAGAAGTCCATAGCATCATGGACGGCGATCAGGCCTCAATGTCCCCGGATGTTGTATATGGTACGGTGTCCTGGACAGTGATCGATCCAAAACTCCTGAATCGATCAGGCCCTCAATTTCTTCCAGAAGTTCCCACAATGTATGGGCACGAGCCGGGACGGAAACCCTGTTCTTATCTCTGCGTGCTATCCTGGACCAGGCAGCAGCTCTTCGATTCGATGCCCGAGATGGATCTCATCAGCTCCACGGCGGCGTTCCAGGCATTGCGTGTTTGATTCCATGCCCGAGCACAACGCCATGTTGTTGGGGATCACTAGAGGTGACGCGCTAGGCTGAGGCGAGATGGGCGATCGCAAGGCAAGGGTGAGCGGGCTGATCCTCTAGGAGATTCCCTTCAACCATCGTGAACGTTCTTGAGAGGGGAGATTTGCGGAGCTTGTTCCGATTTACGTAATCAAAAAGGCGAATATGGGTTAAATTAGAAGAGCGAGTTTGTGTGAATTACATGAACTTGGTTACTCCTTTGTTTCAAAGAGGACTTTCTGGTACGGTGACGATCTTGCAACCCATTTCCAGCTTCACCTTTGGTGTGATGTACTCTCCAGCCATGATATATTCGGACATGATCTCGTAAAAGTGCTCTGTGTAGTGAATGCCATCAAAAGTGAAATACTTGCTGGGATCCTTACACACCGTGTAAACAGCATTGGTCTGGTTCAGTGGAGCACACCCGCAAAGACCCTCACCATCACAGTTAAATTTGCCACCTCCACCGCAGCATGACTGGAGTGAGTTCGTGAAACCAAACTCCTTCATATTCTCCAAAACATAGGTGTTTGCTGCAAACCAATCGAAATAATAGACAGTGAGACCTTGGTATTTTTGCGTCAGCTCCTCCGTCAGCCTCTGGATGTTGGTGTTGAAGTAGGAGATAATCTGGGCAATCTCAACAATGCAACCATCCTTGTCATAGTGGAATGTACCAGCGGGGTACTGTTGGAAAGATTGGAGATAGTTTGGAGAGCAATCGGCACGGGGCATGTTGTAGAGCACAACATGACGAGCTCCGTGAGCATATAGCTTCTGAATTCCATCGGCCAGGCCTTGGATCACGGCCGGGATGGTGACATTGATCACGTGGCCGCCTCCCAGTGGCAAACCAAAGTTGATATCGTCCCCTCCAATCTCGACCGAGTAGAGTGCATTCTCGTACCATGGTTTGCTCGCCTGGCGACCATATCGACCCTCGACAAACTCCTGGTGGCGCACGAAGTCGTCAACCTGGGCGGACAAGACATGTGGGCTCGAGTATGGCTGGTTCTCGACCTTGATCACCGTGGCTCCGGCGTATCCAAAGTTGAGGCTCTCGAACTCGGTGCCATTGTACTTGAGGCTGGGAGTTCCAAGGTTGTCGAGGCGGAGCTTCTGGAGCAGGAGGTCGGGGATGACGAGCCCGTCGCAGTAGCGTCCAGTGGGCTTCCCGTAGGTGATCCCGTATGGGTACCTGCCCGATAAAGTCTTGCCGCCACCGGCTTCAATGTCGCGGTTGCCGCCATCGCTGAGAGAATCTGCAAAGGTGAAGACTGCGGTTGGACAGATCGACGAGCTCGACTTTGGCGTTGCTGGCGTTGCTGGCGTTGCTCGTGCCTGAGAAAGCAGCACAATGTTAAGCAAAAGAGCAAAGATTGCAAGAACAGTTCCAGAACAAGAAGCCATCACAGCTGATGGATCTGTAGAAGTGTTGGAGGCCAAAGTTTATATAATGGATCCCAATCTCTTGAACAAGAGCTGTCACAGCTAAAACTAGTTCCATATCCATTTCGAGTTACCAAGGAGATTGAAATATCTTCAGAGAGTTTGGTAAAAGGTTAATAAGCCAGTCAGCCCTAAAACAGATGTCAGAATTGGCAAACTATGGCAGCGCCAACGACGCTCGAGTGGAACATCTTCTCTAGGGCTTTAATTCTCTTGGTGATCTTAGCCTAGTGAGGTCTTACTTGAGGCTGGAACCTTGCTTGATCGATCCTGACCTTTGCAGATTGCTACAGACCTTCTGAGAATGTATGGATCGCTCCAGGAGGCTTGATTGGCTGGCGAGAGTCTTAAGAAGTTGGGGCAGAGAGATCTGGTGGCTTGGAATGCGATGAACGACGCTTATGCCCAGTGCGGGCTATGCAAAGAAAGGCATTTGCGATTCACGAGAGGATGCTTACAAATTCACGTACACGACGCTTCTCTCCTGCTATGACAATCTGGGCGACGTAGAAAAGATCCATGCGCACCACTGCATTTGCAATGTGGAATCCAGATAAGGTGTTTGAATAGTGGGACGTGGGGCTGTGGACTGCAATCCTCCAGGACCTAAGGATTATGGAAGCCATCCAAGTGATAGAACAACAAGGTTTCGAGCGAGCAGCTTTATGCTGCCTGCTCTCCTCCAGATTGTGGAAGGTAATAGTTGTTGATCTGCTCAGGTCTCCAGGAATCACGCACCTGTATACAGAGTGTGATTGACATGTGAATTGCAACTCATTTTCTCTTCACAGATCTTTTCTGTTGTATGCCTAGTATGTGCCTCAGCCGCTCGTTGGGTACCCTGGATGGTGGCCAATACATGTACACATGTAGGCCGGGAGAGTTCTTTCATCGTCTCGTGGACTGCCATGATCACGAATTACCAAGTACGGCCGGAGCGATGGAAAATGAGATGGCCTCCAAGATTGCTTGGTATAAAAAATCTTGGGTTTAAGCATTTCTATTCAAATTCTTCCGCTTCTATCGGCCTGCTCTTCTTGTGAGCTGGAAAATCTGTTAATCCAGCCCCTGGATATTTCTGATCTCCCTTCCTGTGCCCTTTATCTATCGGTAGCTACTGCAAGATAGATCCGATGCAGGCTAGATGCTCAATACCTCGAATGCCATATGGCCATGTGCCTTGCGATCTAGCGTCCTTGCGATCAATCTATTCTGTTCATTGCCATCGATCCTTTCTGATCAAGCCTTTTTCTTTCTGCATGCGTTTTCCCTCGCTTTGAGTGGCGAGATTTTCATTCGAAACTTCGCGCAGCTTGATCGAATCATCAAAGACACAAGGCCAAGTTTGGACTCCAGAGATCCTCTTCAATGTGTACTTGCGATGATCGGGGAGAGAGGTTTTGTGGAGAACATATTTCTGAACGAGGAGACTCGAGAAAGAAAATGGCAAAGATCAGGTTCTACAGGGAAAAAAAGTGATCAGTGCTCGATAGATTCACATACCCTGGTAAGACAGTCAGAGTTGTTTTAAATTCACAATCTTCCACCATGAACTTGAAATCTTTAACCTGTGAATTATTATCCACAGTAATATCACAAGGTACATTTGTGTCATATATCTTCCTTCTGGTTTTTTAACTTGGGTAGGTGGTGCAACAAACAAATTTGTGGGGAGGAACTTATATTCTTCGATAGGACCAAGCCAGGGGCTTTTGGAAGAAAGGTGGGAAACATTTTCGCAAATGTTCTTCCATCCATCCCAGCTCTTGAGGTATCCTTCCACTATGCAAGCATATCAAGGTCTGAAACTACAGGCTCCAGTCGGCCATGATCATCATGGCCTCATATCTTTGTTTGAGGATAAGATCACTGACATGTTTGTGTGTGAGAAAGGATTCATAACTGCACCTTTTGCAATGGAGCAAGAAATTTCTAATGTTTGTTTATTTTGCTAGATGTCGTGAAACAAGCGAGGCAAAGGAGGACGAGCAAGCGGTGATTGCCGGGCTGGAGGAGGAGCATAGAATCAGTTAGAACGCTCAAATTTCGTGGGTATGACCATAACCGGAGAAAGCATATCAGCTGTTTTGTGGTACGCTTGTTTCTTCCAGTTGTATAAGAATTCAATCCAAGGGCCCCGTAGGAAGTGCCAACTTTGCTATGGCCTCGTCCAGCTTTATCGCAAAGTCTTAAGGACATCCAGAGCAAGCGAGCGTAAGACGTTTCCCGTGAGTGGCGATCCACCGAGCACCCTCTGAGAGAGCTTCGAGCCTGTCAGCCGGCACCATCTTCTGGCACCATCCGTCGACTGACTTGGAGCTTGGGAGAAGTTGACAGCGTCTTGTTTAAGGTACATTTTACTAACACGATCTCCCTTCCAGGAAGAAAGGAAGCGTCTCTTTCCCCGTCTAGAACCCGAGAATTCCTTACCTTGGAAAAACCGGCAGATATCAAGAGCAGGATCATCACAGTTCCCGACCCATCGTTTCTTCATCATAAATTTGATTTTATCATTTGGATATGTTTGCGTCTAGAGTTTCGCCAGAGGAGGAAAAATTGGGCTCAACTTATGAGTTGGATCCTCCGGGTTTGATCGTGGAGTCGAAAAGCTCTATGCGTCCATAGTGTTCCCGTTTGAGATCTCTCACTTTTCCCACTGAACTAAATGGTGAAACCATTGTGCTCACCGCTGCTTTGGGTGCTCGGTCTTTTGTTGCTTAAAGCTGCTCTATGCATCAATGCCGCTTGCGCTTCTTTCTCTTAGACCTCGTGATGCAAGGCGTCTCTGTGCGAGGCCGGACCGAGATCACGAGCTCGAAAAGTCAATGCAGGGTCAATTATAGTCAATGCAAGGTCTTCAAAGACTATGTCTTCATTTGCTCAAGCTCGATCGCCCCAAGGTCTTCTCGAAAAACCGCCGACCCAGGAATGTATGGTATAAGATTTATTTCTTTGGACCGGAATGTAAACAGCATGTACCCCACCCCGACTCGAGAAGAAGACTATATCTGGCGATGCTGCACGGGTACAAAACACTCGGCTCGATCCAGGCTGTAAACCCTAAACCATATCAGGGAGGAAACTCTCAATAAGAAGGTAAATTCTAATCCGCTCACTCTACATGCTCATTTGGTTATCTTGTTAGTTATGCGCCGTTCTACAGGGCAAAGGGTGGCCCCTGCCGAGGATCTGGCTAAGCAGTATGGTACCAGGACTTGGCTCATGGTTTCTGAACTCGGGTTTCATAACCGGTGCCCAAGAACGGATGAGCTTGTTCAGCTGGAAAAGGTCTTGTTCGATGGCTATGGCCCGCGGGAACCTTGGTTTGGAGTAGGTGAGTTTTATGCCATGGCCGTTGGCAAACGCTATATCTGTCCCGTTTCTCCTTTAATAATCCAAAACGAAGCACTGGAAAACAGGGAACTTTTTGATCAAAGACACCGATCATTCACTTAAGGAGTTTATGGAAACTTGGATACCGGAGCAGTATCACTGGAAAGTTGGCAATGTACAATCCAACCCTCGGTTCCACCAAGTTTGTCAAGCCTTTCAAACGGGATTTTTGCCTTATCTACAGGGCCGAGTTTATGTGCTTTATGCCAGCGAAATTCATCCAAAGGCTGTTCATCGAATATAAGTTAAAATTTGGTAAAGGTTGTGCTAATAAAACAGCCCCAATAAAGGCCAAAATCATTGATAATTGTTCCCATTAAAAAAAACATTTGATACCCTAAACCTTCACTTCTGAGCGTGGATCGAACACGTGCCTTCAGATCTTCAGTGATCCCTGCTTATCTTCACACATATCACAAGCGTATTAAGTTTTGGCAGCGTTCTAGAGGAGTGAGATCGCTTTACATTGTTAGAAAATGTCTAGCTGATATAATCTGGCTCAATCAAAACTCACAAGATCACAACATTTTTCCAGCGATTGGCTTTTTCTCTGAAACATGCAAATATATGGCAATGGAAATGGATGCCCCTTGATCACTCTATTCTCTAGTCAGCTCAACATCAAACAACAGCAAACAACAAACTTGATACTCTCCAAGGGGAGGGGGCGCGCCATAGTGTGGGTTCCTGTTTGCCTTTGGGCCGTCATAGTCGCTGGTGTGGACCTCTCCAAGGAGCTTCCTGCCGTTGAGAGCCTGGAAGAAAAAAGAGTGATAGAGAGAGAGAGAGAGAAGAAGAAGAAGAACTTATAGTTAACAACAGAAAATGTGAAACGTAGGAGAAGATTATCAACCTGGCCCTGTTCAGCCAGCAAGCTCGCATCTGCAAACCAATTAAAAACAGTAGGAAACTAGATTGTGGAGGAAAATAACAAAGAAATGAAATCTATATGTGCCCTCTACCTTTGTCTCCACTAGTAGCAAAAGCGGCAGTGATGAGCAGGCATGAGAGCAGGGCTGCGAGCACAAGCTTGCGAGAAGGAGCCATTTCTATACTAAGAGAGCCTATAGATCCAAACCAGGAAAGAAAGAATGAGAAATACAAAGGCCACGCTCCCGTAGATAAAGGCCGAGGAGCACAGACTCACACAAAAGCTGGCACAGTCTTCGAAGAAATGCAATTGTTGTCCACTGAGTGGCCAAAAGCTAACGTGGATAACCATGGTAGCACCACCGTTACCAACACTGGATAAAACTTCGCTTTATATGTTAATAATGTGGAATCAAGGAGAGTGAAGAAAGATGGGAGAGATATTGACTAGTAGACTTTATCAGGAGAATAGTTGTTGCAATGTGGGCTTGCAGCAATCCTCAGTCTGGAGTTGGATGAAAGGCTGTTACGGGCTCTCCAAACCTTACAGATCAAAAGGAGATGTATAGCGATGTAGAGCAGACGCGGGATGGAGCTCCTCGAGAACTTTTTATGTAGTGCTCTTGCTAGGAACGATGACAAGCTTATAAAAACTTCCACGAAGTATGAGGAACACCCAAGTATTGCCAGAGAAACCGCAAATTGCCCGTTTTGGGCATTTGCCGCGAGCATTACATTCCACGGCTCCAGTCAAACCCAGAGGATCCACTCCCGGATAGTGGACAGCGGCTACTCCTCCACAATTTCCTTATCCAGTCTTATGGCAAACGTGGCAGTGTCGGCGATGTGTCTCTGCGATCGATCGCCCCAATCTCTCCATCATGATTCAAGCATATGCCCGAAGTGGGCATCTGGATGAAGAGTGTAACGTTTTTGATCAATCTCATTCTCCCAATCCAGTCACGTAAAATGAGATAATAACTGTCTATGTGCAGCCTTGCTAGAAAAACGTTTGTTTGATCAAATGCCAGAAAGGAGTGAATCATGGTAACAACAGTTGCCCAAAACGGGCATCTGGACGAAGACAGGGCGGTGTTTGACGCAATGCCGATCGATAAGAAGACCATGGCATCGTGGACGGCGATGCTCCAGGGCTACACCCAAAACTCCCGGATTGGTCAGGCCCTCCAGATGTTCCCGGGCCACAATACAGTCGCCGAGACGCTGTTCTTATCAGGATGTCTCTCAGAGACCATCATCGCTTGGACCCGCTCGACGCCGCCGCTGAGCAATCGAATCTCTTCTCTCTGCCTGAACTTGCTCTCATATCCAGGCGCTGAGTGCATCGATCGCGTGCGCCATTAAACTTGAGGCAGAGTTCCAATGAGCCGGAGCTTCTGGAGCAGGAGGTCGGGGATGCCAAGCCCATCGCAGTAGCATCCCGTGGGCGTCCTATAGCATATGGATATATGGCTTCAATGTCGCGGTTGCCGCCGAATGCAAAAGTGAAGACTGTGGTCGACTTTGGCGTTGCTCGTGCATGAGAAAGAAGCACAATGCTAGAAGAGCAAATATTGGAAGAACAGTTCTAGAACAGAAAACCATATCTGCTAGCGCCAAATCTATCTCACTTGGTTGACGGTAAGCTAGTCAACCCCGCAGCTGCGATTCCATGGCCGCCACTCGCTGCTCACCAGAAATCGTGCGCCAGGCGGAACGTCTCCTTGATCGCGAGCGGGGAGGGATTCAATGTAGATGTGCTTTGCATTTGCATTTGCATTGGTTTCGTGGTGGTCTTTGCCAGCCCAGGAAATCTTTGGGTGAGGTCTTGTTTGATGCTGGGGCAGGGCAACCTTGCTCGATCGTTCCTCCAGGAGTTTGGCTTTGCAGATTACTACAGAGCTTTTGAGAATTTATGGATCGCTTCAGGAGGCTCGATTGAGTTACAAGAAGTTTGGGCAGAGAGATCTGGTGGCTTGGACCGCGATGAACGCCGCTTATGCCCAGTGCGGGCTATGCAAAGAGGCATTTTTGACTTACTAGAGGATGCCTTGACAGATTTACGTACACTGCTGAGTATTCATGCTTGTCTCGTGAGGGATGGAATCAAATGGGACGTCGTCATTGGTCGCTGCGGAAATCCCAGGCAGCGTCATGTCTGGCATAAGCACAGGCATGATCAACACAATCAGCATGGAGTTTCTGTGCTCTCAGGGACGATCTTGTCAATTAGTTGTTCTTTGGAAGTCAAGGGAGAATGAGGAGGTGTTTGCTCTATAGCTTCGACTTGGTGTTTTGGAACGCCATGGGTTGGGCTTGCCGAGACGGCCATGCCGTTCTAACTGCGTGTGCTACCAGTTGCCAGCATGCGCTGCTTCAAACGAACGAACTCCATGATCGAGCGGCCAGTTTGGATCCAGTTGTGGTACTCCAAGCCTCAGAGGCTCGGCCTTGGATGGACAAACGAGATGCAGTGGTGCACAGCTCCATTCGGGCCACATCTCCAAGATGGATCATTTCCTAAACGTTAGTTTCTATCCTTGTGCCCCTCGTAACGGGCAAAAATCCAGGACTTGGCGATGGATCTGTCTAGTATCCTTGCGATCAATTCGATGTTTCCTGAGTGTTTTTCTGTCTGCAGAGATGCTGAATTTTACAAGGAAATAGGAAAAAAAAAAATTTGAAACTTGTGCAGCTTGATCGAATCATCAAAGACACAAGGCCATGCTTGGATTCTAGAGATCCTCTTCAAGATGTACTTGCGATGATCGGGGAGAGAGGCTTTGTGGAGAATATATTTCTGGATGAGGCTCGAGAAAGAAATTGCCAAGGATAAGGTTCTACAGGAAAAAAAGCTGATCAATGCTCACATTTGTGTCATATCTCTTCTTTTTTTTTTTTTTTATTTGTGCGTTTCAGTATGAATCCTTCTCACACACAAACATCTCAGTGTGATATTATCCTCAAAGAAAGATATGAGGCCGTGATAATCATGGGCAGATCGGCCGACTGCCTCATGAGAACACAACACGCTTGCGTTTTTCCTGGAGGGGAGATCGTGTTAGTAAACATCACAGAGCGAGGACCTAGCTCAACCCGAACAGAAACGTTAACTGTGGAAAACCGGCAGGAACCTTGTCGACCTTCATATCAAAATTGTCCAAGTGGCATAGGGCGTCTTCCAAATATCCAGAATACGGCAAATGCGTCATTGAAACACACGCATTTCTTCTCTGGTGCCAAATCCGGATATGGCCTCTTTCACAACACCAGCATCGGCAAAAACACCAAGCACGCAACAAGTGCGGAAATGTCCTATTGCTCAGAGAAAGAAAAGGCATGAGCCCGGAACTGGAGGAATTGGGCGACAATGCTTGGTGTGTTTGCCAACAGCCACGATAAAACTCAGTTCCTACACATTCCCGCAGGCATGTCAATGTTAGCAGCAGAATGGGTTTCTAACGCGGAAGGAAGTGGATCCCTCTCGCGTAAAGCACATAAAGTCGGCGGTGGAAGCGAGGGTTTAGGTTGGATTGTAAGTTGTTGTCCATTAAAATTAACAAAAGGCTGTACTGCGACCTCGCCAATATATTTTATTTAACACATCTCGTTTAGTTTTGTTTGAATGTATGTTGTGGCGCGCTGTTTCCTACGCGTTAGAAGCCCCATCCTCACCAAGACAGTGGCTTTCCATGGATGATGGATGCCATTTTCACGGATGGTCAAGCTCCACCTCTCGAGCTAAGACTTATCAAAATTCTTCATAAACCGATTAAACAAAACTTTAAGTTAACAAATTCCTTTAGGTAGCCGGCTAACAGGTTATGGGAGATTAGGTCACGAACGCTCAACCATTCTCTCGTGAGCAGCTCAACCATCAAAACGGAAGGTTGACCCTGGGCTTTTCGCATTGGGAGCTTTTCGAGCCCACAAGTATGCTGGCTGCATTGTAGATATGGTATGAAGTTCAATTTCTGAAGTTCAATTTCTGAAAACCATTGAACTTTCACAAACTTCTAATGCGGTGAGCGTGGATGGAACACGCGGCCTTAAGATCTTCAGTCTGACGCTCTCCCAACTGGGCTATGCCCGCTTGATAATAATTATCAACTATATTATCTGGCACATACATATCACATTACAAGTGTCATGAAATTATTGAGCGCTCTAGAGGAGTGAGATCGTAGAAATGCCACTATAGCTTATATGCTAGCTCAAAACTCAAAAGGATCACAGCAAGATTCTTCCAGGGATCGGCTTTTTTGCTGAAACATGGATGTCTAGAGGTGACTCAACAGCAAACAACAGAAAACAACAAACGTGGTAGCCGTGTAGAGGGTATAGCTCCTACACGAAAACATGGAAGAACACACAGAAACAAAGATCTATCCCATCAGCGGCGGGGGCGCGTAGTGTAGGTTCATGTTCGCGCCTGGACCGCCATAGTCGCTGATCTCTCCAAGGGGCGGGGGCGCGCCGTAGTGTGGGTTCCTGTTTGCCCCTGGAGCGTCATAGTCGCTGGTATGGACCTCTCCAAGGAGCTTCCTGCCTTTGAGAGCCTGGAAGAAAGAGAGAGAACTTCTTATAACAGGAAAGGAAAAGGAAACGTAGAAGAAGATTTCTCAACCTGGCCCTGCAAGCTTGCATCTGCAAATCCAATTCAAAACAGTGAGAAACGAGATTGTGGAGGAAGGTAACAGAGAAATGAGATCTATATGTGCTCCCTCTACCTTTGTTTCCGCTAGTAGCAAAAGCGGCAGTGATGAGCAGGCATGAGAGCAGGGCTGCGAGCACAAGCTTGCGAGAAGGAGCCATTTCTATACTAAGAGAGCCTATAGATCCAAACCAGGAGAGAAAGAATGAGAAAAACAAAGGCCAAGCTCCCGTAGATAAAGGCCGAGGAGCACAGACTCACACAAAAGCTGGCACAGACGTCGAAGGAATGCAAGTGTTGTCCACTCAGTGGCCAAGAGTTAACGTCGATAACCATGGTTCCGTTGGTGCGTTGGATAAAACGAGCTTTTCTATGTTAATGGGAATTAATATATTTTATCAGGAGAGAGAGATCTCGACTAATATATAGCGATCATTAGATGTTGGAAGCATCGAGCAACATCGTGGGATCGCAGCAATCCTTCTTTGCGACGCTCCTGAGCCAGTCTGGAGGCTCTGGCGATCTCGATCAAACCCGGAAGATCCACTCCCGGATAGTGGACAGCGGCTACTCCAAAGACAAGTTTCTCCTCAATCTCATCATTAATGCTTACGGAAAATGCGGCAGTGTCGGAGATGCGCGCCGTGTCTTCTCCGCGATCGATCACCCCAATCTCTTCTCATGGAACATTATGATCCAAGCATATGCCCGAAACGGGCATCTAGATGAAGCGCGTAACCTCTTTGATCGATCTCATTCCCCCGATCCAGTCGCATGGAATGAAATGATCACTGCCTATGCGCATCTTGGGGAGATGGAGGAAGCCAAACTATTGTTTGATCGAGTGCCAGAAAAGAGTGAAATCACCTGGACCGGAATGATAACAGCATATGCCAGAAACGGGCATCTGAACGAAGCTAGGACGGTGTTTGACGCAATGCCGATTGAGAAGAAAACCATAGCTTCGTGGACGGCAATGCTCCAGGGCTACACCCAAAACTCCCGGATCGATCAGGCCCTCGATTTCTTTCAGACGTTCCCGGCCCACAACGTGGTGTCCATCACCGCCATGGTGTCGGCGCTCGCGAGCCACGGCCGTGGCGACGAGGCCGAGATGCTGTTCTTATCCATGCCCGCGAGGAATTTGCTCTCCTGGACTGTGATGATCCAGGCCTACTCCAAGCAGCAGCGCATCGATCGCGTCCGCGAGCTCTTCGAGTCGATGCCCGAGAGGGATCTCATCAGCTCCACGGCGGCGCTCCAGGCATTCTCCCGCGGTGGCGATCTCGACTCGGCCAAGTGCGTGTTTGATTCCATGCCCGAGCACAACACCATGTCGTGGGGATCAATGGTGGTGGCGCTTGCGGAGCGGCGGCGGCTCGAGGAGGCGGCGCTGCTCCTGGAAGCTATGCCTGGCGAGAAGAGCGTGGTGGGGGCAACAGCGCTATTCCAGGCGTATGCCCGGGATGGGTATCTAGACGAGGCTGAGATGATCTTCCGCGAGATGGGTGATCGCGATACCATTGCCCATAATGCGATGCTCCAGGTCTACGCGCAGCATGGCCAGATGGGCGACGCCATTGCGGAGTTTCAATCCATGGCGTGGCGAAGCTCCTCATCATGGAACGCGATGCTCTCGGCGTATGCCCAGCACGGGCATGTGGATCACGCGGCGGGTTTCTTCGCGGCTATGCCAATCAGGAGCTCTCCCGTTGCGTGGAACGCCATGATCGCAGCGTATAGACGCAACGGCAAGGACGAGCGGGCGATTTCCTCCTTCTGGGCGATGATCCTCGAGGGGATCCCGTGCGATGCGTCGACCATCGCGAGCGTTCTTGGAAGCTGCAGTCACGCGGGGAGATTTGCCGAGGCGTGGACCTTGTTCCTGGCAATGAAGAAGGACTTTGGCGTGGATCCATCACACGAGCACTACTCGTGTGTGGCGGACGTTCTCGGCAGATCTGGACTGGTGAGAGACGCCGAGGAGCTCATCAAGACAATGCCATTCGTTCCAGATGAGCGTGGCTGCGGTGGACTGCTCAATGCTTGTAGAGTTCATAGGGATTTGGAGAGAGGAGCAAAGGTGGCGATGAATGAGTTTAAAAGTGAGAGGAGCGAGCCTGTAAGCTACATGCTTCTTGCAAACTTGGTTACCGCTAAGATACCAAGTTTGGCTTCTGATTCAAAATAGCTCTTTGTTTCATTTAGCTTTTGCAAAAGACTATCCAGCGATTGCCATCAGCAGTTTGTCTTGTAATTCGACTTCCTAGGTAGAGGCAGACAAAGAAACTCACTTGTATCATCAATCTGATCACTGGAAAGCTTTCCAAAACAAGTATAAAGAATACGATGACTACGACTCGCTTTAGTACATTTCCTACTGCAAAGGTGCTATTCGTTCCAGAGTGTTGTCGCCAACCTGAGATAAAAGAATCCCCGAACCTGATCATACAGATGATAGAAAACTCTGACCACAACTAGATCTGCTACTTTTGAATGCAACTGGGGAAGCAAGCCAGAAGGCTTGGACCTTCTATCCGTAGATAAAAAGTATCGATCCACTAAAAGCTTGTGGATTAAATGACTGCTACTTATCAGTAATGCTGGTGGTATGCACAAAACGTAAAAGATTAGTGTTGTGTTTCCTGGACAGAAAAAAAAAAAAAACAAAAAAACAAAGAGCTTCAATATGTTAAAAAATACCATAGCCTCCTTGGAAAAGTGCATTAGATCATGGCACGTGAGAATTGAAACCACTGTATGCGGTGCAATGCTAGAGCAACACCTGAAAGACCAAGCTTGAGAACGCAAGAGATTTACAACTTTTTGTAGATGGCTCCAGCGCTGCGAAAAACATGAAAATCCTATCAATCTTCACGAACTAAAAGCAAAACCACAAACTTTTGACCGTACGTCAAGGAAACGGCGACAGTGGAAGAGGAAATGGTCATGATGTGTTCCAGGGCGTAACAAAACGAAAGTGGCAGAAGCAATGTCATCAGTTCCTTGATCAATGGCTGGAACCAATCAAATCAGGAACAATGTATCGATAGTCTACGTTTTGGCATTTCAAATGCCCAGCAGCCTCAGTATGTAACTATAGGAAGAGTGACCCAGTTGTCAGCACTGGGTATTTGCTCGACACACCACTGGAGGACTCAAGATCTCTTAAAGAATTTGCTTCCACATCCACATTACCTGTTGTGATCTTGTTAATCTAGGGCCTAAGAGCACCGATGAGGGAGAATTCTTTGATCGGGAACCATATGAGATGTTATCCATATGAGAAATTTGAATAGAAATGTTTTAGATGCTGCAACTCCTTGTGACAAAAGGTTGAGAGCAAGTATACTCAAATAAATATTATTATTTGCTGAGTTGTGCAGTAATGTATTTTAATGTAATTATATTCCTCATTATTGCAATCAATATTGAAGTCTCCTGTTGGAATATTCTAAATTATATTTGGTGTAATTGATTTTTAAATTAATTTGTTTTTTTGTGTATATTTGAAATTTATATATATTCTTCTCTAATAAAGTTAATGTTGATGTGTTTGTATTTTTTGGATTGGTGTGTATTATTTATAATATTATTTGCAATATACAGTGGCTGATTATGAATTGTAAAATATAATTGGTAGTGTTGTAAAAGCTTCCTATATGCATATTATATGTGATAATCTATCAAGACAAAAACCTTCAATAATCATATCCATTTAAGCACTAGACTAAGACATAACTATATTCTCTAATGACATGACTTGGTGATGGGTGGTGGCATTGGCATTTTCTATTCATTTTAACAATATATTCTTGCCACAAATAGGGATCATTGGCACCAATATGGTGAAATTCTCACAGCTGCCCCAAACAGATTTCAACAAAGTATGGAATGATTTTGGTCAAGAATTCTATCTGTTCTTCTTGATTCTAAGTGGCAAGCCTTTCTTGAATTCAAGAAATTTCTTGCTATGATGCAAGTGTAGAGAATTTTAAGTCTTATGTCATTGTAGATGTGCTGTTGTGTTGTCTTAAGTTTTTATTTGGTTATCTACCAGCCTCTACTGGGGGCAGATCATGTCCACAAGCCTGGGGAAATGAGATTCCCAATGGAGAGTGTGATAGGATGAGAGAGACCAACACTTCCCACAATTATTGCAAGATTTGAGGAAGAGAGGGTTACAAGAAAATTTTAATTGTTTGATTTAGATATTTTAGGTGTATTCTTATACACTCTTACAAGGTGTTTTAAAGAAAAAATATCAAAAAAAAGGAAAAGAGACTTATAAAACTAAGTGTCTACAATTTATAAATCTAATTGATTAAATGGAAATTTATAATTATAAATATGTGCAATGTAAGATTAATCTAAATAAATAACAACCATTAAGTGGTAGAATATCCTAGAATATCCAAGATATTCTAAGTATATCTTAGTTCCCTTATAAATTTGCTTAAGCAAACCAAAAATACACAGTCATAGTAGAGACATCACCAATTGAATATAGGATAATTTAGATCACTTAAAAGGGTAAGGGCTTTTGGCTTCTCTCTTTATATCACTTATGCAGGGGTATATCATTTTTTATAAGTTGAGTGACACTCAAAGCAATAAAGGTGGCTAACTCCATTAGTCATTTCCTTATCAATAACAATTGGAAGGTGTTTGGGTGCTAATGCATTAGCATTAGACAAAGAAGTTACCCTGTAACTCATTAATTTGATGCATTTATCATAAAACATGAATATTATGAATTTTTTCTAGAATTATTTCTTTGGTAATGGTTTAGATTAGAGTATGCATCGACGAGGATGTTCATATGTCTTAAAAGGGCCTTAAGGCAGAGAGGGATAGGAAGTTTCGAGATGCAATTTGATAAAGAGTCTAAGATGGAGTCTAAAATGGAGTCCCATATAGAGTTTAAGGCGGAGTCCGAGATGGAGTTTGAAGTGGAGTTCGAGATGGAGTTCAAGACTAGGTCCAAGACCAAGACTAAGATTGAGACCGAGACTGATCAAGACTAAAATTGAGATCAAGACTGAGACTGATATGTAAGCAACCAAAAGGAACAATTTGAAAGATGATCCATAGGGGTTCAAATATAAAGGGAAAGGGCCCATGAACAAGAGTGCACCCCTTTTTCCAATTGGTCAAGGGTGTTGGGATAGTTAGAGTTAAGCGTCATTGGGGTTGAATAGTACTAGGCTGGGTGACCTCCCGGGGAGTCCAAACTCAGGAGATTACATGATATTGAGTTTGAGTTTAAGTCCAAGTTCGAACACTAATACAAGTTATGGGGTGAAAGCCCAAAGTGATCGTCCCCTAAGGGGGCGGGGGTCCAAAAGTATAATAAGGAGAGTGTGGGGGTTGAACCCTAATAGAACTATTTTGGCTAGGAAAGATTAATGTGCCTAAGAAGGCTACACCCATGTGGTGGGTGATGATATAACCACTAAAGAGTTTAAGGCTAAAGTGAACACAAATTAATAAGTAAAGTAATTTGGTGAAATGTTCAAAAGTTGACTTTAACTCCTCTAAGAAATCGAATGGTTGATACTCCTACTTGGATACCTAGTGTGGTTTTAATCTAAAGAGTTTAAGGCTAAAGTGAACACTCCTACCTACTTGGATACCTAGTGTGGTTTTAATCTAAAGAGTTTAAGGCTAAAGTGAACACAAATTAATAAGTAAAGTAATTTGGTGAAATGTTCAAAAGTTGACTTTAACTCCTCTAAGAAATCAAATGGTCGATACTCCTACCTACTTGGATACCTAGTGTGGCTCATTAAAACCTCAGGAGCTTACATGATATTGAGTTTGAGTTTGAGTTCAAGTTCGAACACTAATACAAGTTATGGGGTGAAAGCCCAAAGCGATCGTCCCCTAAGGGGGCGGGGGTCCAAAAGTATAATAAGGAGAGTGTGGGGGTTGAACCCTAATAAAACTATTTTGGCTAGGAAAGATTAATGTGCCCAAGAAGGCTACACCCATGTAGTGGGTGATGATATAACCACTAAAGAGTTTAAGGCTAAAGTGAACACAAATTAATAAGTAAAGTAATTTGGTGAAATGTTTAAAAGTTGACTTTAGCTCCTCTAGGAAATCAAATGGTCGATACTCCTACCTACTTGGATACCTAGTGTGGCTCATTAAAACCTCACTTTAGCCATATGGCTAACATATCCAAAGGCAAAAGGTTGGGGGAGTACTCACAAAGGTTATATAGGGCAATAATGTTTTGAAATATCATCTCAAAGTACTAGATTGTGGAAAGGAAGAAAAGTAATCCTTTTAGGTAGTAACTAAGGATATAGTCATGTGGTGAAAAAGTCCCAAATGTTAGTGGGACTTAATAGTCAAGCCTTCAAATCTTAATTTAGTGGTAGTGTTGGTGAGCACAGAAAAGGACTTGATAGGGACCGAAGAAGAAATATTAGAGAAGAGTGTTCTTTATATCTCTAAACATTTTAAGAAAATAAGATGTGGTTATAGGATGACCACTTATGGATGGATGTCTTAGTCTTTAGGAGATAAGATTGTGGTACAAGTGGTCTTGGATGACTAATGAGATAAAAGTGAATGAATATGGCATTAGTGTAACAAGTTGATATATTAATGGTACTTTTAGGTGTGTATTGTGGGATTGGACATATGCAGCACTTAGGCTAAGTGCAAAGGAAAAGTGTTACCATTCATAGAGGTAACAAGTTTATAAATCAGGAATAATACTTATAGAGGTTATAAGTGACACTCCTCCAAGTGGTCAAAGGTGTGATTAAGTGATTAAAGTAGAATGGAAAAATTAGTCATTTATAACTTGGTATTGGAACTATTCTTTAATTTGACTTTAATTAACAATCAAATATATCACTATTTGATATTGACATTTAAAAGTTCCAGAAGTGAAGCTATACTAGAGGAGTTGCATGTCAGGAGGAGTGGCTCTCCACTTTAGTTTATGCATAAACTGGTAGCAATATGGTGGATAGAAAAGGGGCAATAAGGGAATGACTTTGGGATCTTAGGAACAATGGAAAGTTTTTCTTGAAGAGTTAAGAATATAATTCATATAAGCATTTAACTTAGTAAATTAACTAATATGGTTGTGGTAAACAATTATAGTTAGATCATAAGAAGGATAAAAACTCCAAGATAATAAAAGAGTCATAAAATTATCCTTATATAGTTAAAGATGGTGCACATGAATTTAAGAATAAAGTTAATAATTGTGGAAAGTCAAATACGAATGAGGACATATATCCTTGAAATGGTAGTTAGGCTACCTTTAATAAATGCCCGAACAACCCAAGGAGTTTGGGGGTATACTCAAAAGATGAGTCGGTGCTTTCATTATATAAAAGGATAATTCTATAACTTATGTGAAACAAAGAATAATTGTGTCAGAATAACACTTGTAAAAACAGCTTGTATGAATAAAACATAAATATAAGAAGTTGTATTTGAGTATGGTGGCATCTCAAAAATAGCCAATGAGACTAGGACCTTATAGATTGTTAGATTAATAAAGTCCAAAAGTTGAATGACTTAAAAGAGTTAAGGAACAATCTTAAAAGATTAGTGAAAACATATTTGGATAAAAATATGTGGTATCTAGTGAAGGATTGGGAAAATCATGAGATCCAAATATAAAAACAGTGGGTATCTCATTAATGGCAGAAAATGCTATACTAAAGTCATGGAAAAGTGTTTATGTAAAAAAATAACTTTAGCAAGGAGTTATGTGTGATCACTGTAGTGCAATACTAATTAATAGTTGGCATAAAAAATGACTATGGTGGTTTTCGCAAGATAGATACAAGTGGGAAATGTTGTGAAGGTAAGCTCATAAAGTTGATGGTGTAGAAACATCAAATGTCTCAAGAGATGATACCTTAAGATCAAATTATGAGAACCCTTTGCCAAAGGAATTCTAATGAAAATAGGGTTGGCATATCTTGGATATTGTTGGATTTGTATGTTTGTATCGAATATTGATGAAGGTGTGGAAGCATTAGCAATGAATTGAAGGACATAATAACTATGAGGCAAGTAAATAAAATTTAACATGCTCAATACATATTAAGCAATAAAACAATGCAAAAGTAGCATAAAAGCAAAGGGCCAAAAGGAAGCACAAGAGCAAAGCTATGTTGTGAGGGAGAGTAAGCAAGGCTGAGTTGAGAGGGAGAGATGGGAAAGGTTCCTACTAGTAGGAGCAAGGCCATAGCAAAGGAGATTGCTCAAGGTAAGCAAGCATAACTTGCATTTTCCAAAATTCAAGAGGATGAAAGTGAGATGGAGGAAGAAGCACAAGAGGGAAGTTGAAGAGAAGATGATTCATAGGAAGAAATCAACTTGCCCTCTTTAGTTTCAATCATTGAACTTGGTAAATTTTATGTGGGGATAATTGATGAAGTGGCACTAGTTAAGGAGTGGGGCCTTTGAAGAATGGAAAAGCAAGGTTTTCATTGATGTGTGAGTTATGATTTATAAGCATGGTAGTTGGACAAGTAAGTATCTAAATTTGCTAAAGCTAGCAACAATTGAGATAACACAGCTTTATGTGAGTGTGGGTGAAGATTAAGTTTCGAAATCAAACAAGGACAACTACAGTGGATGCGTTGATGAGGATTTCTATTGAGGGTCCACCTATAGACACTTTCAACTTTAACACTGTAATTTAAGCATGGAAAGATGGAATAATGCATAAACATATTTACACTAGTTGGTGTTTTAAACTTCCTTTTATATTCGTTAATTTAAGGATATTTTCATAACTAAATTCTCAAACAACTTGGGATTTTAAGGATTTTTTTTCTTGTACAGTAAAAGAGGTTTGTTATACAATGTATCTCCTCCAACACCCATGCTTCTTCAGGAGGGGCATTGCCATCAACGCAGAGGAGTTTGTGTGTCGAGATGTGGCAGATCCAATGCCCTGGAAGCAGGCAAGCGCTTGCACGCTCTGATCGCGCAGCTGCGATTACATGGCCAACATTGGCCCACCAGAATCGGTAATCTTCTTGTGGAGATGTATGGCAAATGTGGCAGTGCGCACAACGGGCGCACAGCATTGATGCCATTGCCGACAAGAACGTTTTCTCTTGGGGCTTCTTGATCGCCGCTTATGCTAGCAGGGATGAGAGATTTAAGGTTCTTGGGTTGGAGGGAGTAAAACCGGACAAGGTGGCGTTCCTTAGCCTGGTGAGGTCTTGCTTGCATGGCAACCTTGTTCGATTGCTCCTCGAGGAGTGTGGCCGTAGCAGGATTTGCAGATTGCCACAGAGCTTCTGAGGATGTATGGATCACTGCAGGAAGGCCGAATGGCTCGAACGTTTTTGGAGAGTCTTGGACAGAAAGATCTGGTGGCCTGGAATGCGATGATCGACGCTCATGGCCGGTGCGGGCAATGCAAAGAGGCATTTCCAATTTACGAGCAAGCGGACAAAGTCACCTACACGACGCTTCTTTCATGCTGTGACGATCTGGGCGATGGAGAAGAGATCCATGCTTGTGTAGTGAGGGATGGGATCGAATGGGACGTTGCCATGTCCACTGCATTGGTGCGCTGCTACGGTCGCTGCGGAAATCCAGAGAAAGCAGTGGCTGTGTTTGAGAATTTCTCAGGGAATAAGGACGTAGGGCTGTGGACTGCGATGATCCTCTGCTTCGATCAGAACCAAAAGATCACGGAAGCCATTCCGGGGGATGGAGCAGCATGGTTTTCGAGCAAGCAGCTTTACATTGGTTGCTCTTCTCCAGGGATTGTCGAGCTCTTCAAAGTCTGGGTTTAGCACAGGCATGATAAACACGATCAGCTCGAGAGCCATGGAGTTTCTGTGTTCTACTGGAGGAGATGTCTCAACCAGGGACGATCTAGTTGTTGCTACAGCACTGGTGAAATGCTTTGGAAGTCACAGGAGAATCAATGAAGCTGAGGAGGTGTTTGAGAGATTTCGACTCTGTAGATTCGACTTGGTGCTCTGGAACGCCATGGTATGGGCTTATGCCGACACCAGCCATCCCGAAGAAGTTCTGTTCGTGCTGAAAAAGATGGATCTGGAAGGTGGTAAGGCTGATACGTTCACGTTTGCGACGGATTTAACTGCGTGTGCTGCCAGTTGCGAGCATGCATTGCTATAAACGAGCTTTCTTCACGATCGAGCGACCAGTTTGGGGCTTGGATCTGGTAGCAGCAGTTATCAACTCGTACTCCAAGTCCCCCAGAGGCTCGGGCTTGCGAGGAGCGCTTTCGAAGGACTAGCGACGGACAAACGAGATACAGTTGTGTGGAGCTCCATGAACATGGGATACGCACGATCAGGCCACATCCAAGACGCTCTGGAGATCTTCTCGAAGATGGATCATCCGGACAAGATCACAATCGCGCAGGTGCTGGATGCCTACGCGGATCTGGCATGCCTCAGCCAGTGCAAGGCCGCTCATCGGGATTTCGTGTCGCCAAACCAAGAGCTCGAGTCGGAGACAATGGTGGCCAACGCTCTTGTACACATGTACGCGAAGTGTGGGAGCCTGGACGAGGCCAGGAGAGTTTTCGACAGAATGAGCTTGCAGTCCAGGTACATCGTCTTGTGGACTGCCATGATCTCGGCTTACGCCCAGCACGGCCGGAGCTCCGAGTCGATGGAGCTGTTCCAGACGATGCAGCAGCAAGGAGTGGAGCCGAATCAAGTGACTTTCATCAGTATCTTGAGCTCTTGCAGCCACTCGGGCTTGATCGATCAAGCAGCATACTGTTTCTACAGCATGGAGCAAGATCATAGCTTGGTGGCGTCCCAGATTGAATTGCTTTTGAAACTGAATTGAATCAAAGCCGCTTTCTAAGGAGCAAGTCTTATGGTTTATATTCATACCATAGGTGATTCATTTATTTCGTCGTTTATTTTTCCACCCAGTCAAGCACGAATGAAATCGTTTACCTGGACACTAATGGGGCTCTGTACATAATGGACGCCATCTGACCAAGTGATGGAGCCAAAAGCATAGTGTCCCACGGAACGAACTATTTTAGCAGCCTCAAACGTGATCTCATACGACAGTTTTGTCCCAGAGCTGTTGAAATGGAGAATGTCTGGTTTGACTGTAACTTTGACGCTATGCGGCTCTTCCACAATTGCCCTGTAACTTGAGTATGGTGTTCCTACGTTTGTCACAACTCTTTTCACTGTTTTGGCTCCCACCAGGTTGGAGATTGTTATCGAGGGATAGTTCAGCTCAGTGGCTGCTAGAGTCTGAGACGAGCATTTGGAGTGTTCAATCTTGCAAATGCTGCCCAGACTGCAGCAGAAGAGAGCATAGTCTTGAGGAGTGGTAACGTAAACAAGGCCTGGATCTGCTGCTTTGGTTGGATTGATGTGTCCTGCACCATATCCGAAGGGGTTGGAATAACTTAGTGTGAAACTATCAGTTATTATATCCCTTGTGTTGTCCATGTTCCAAGCTGCAAGCGTGATACTTCAGGACAGAACTTGCAAAACCCACAATACCTGTTGTCATAATTGCAGACTTGATTGCGGAGGGGCTCCAATCTGGATGCAAGGATTTAAGCAAAGCCGCGACACCGGAAACGTGAGGACAGGACATGGACGTGCCACTCATCGCTCCAAAACTCTTTGCTGAGCTGCTTGAATGGCTTTTTGGAGGAATAGCAGCGATTATGTCAACGCCAGGAGCAATGATATCAGGCTGCAATGCCGGTGATATATCAGATGTTTGAATTTGAAAACCAAAGGACTCACAAACCTTCAGAATATCAGGAGAAATTGGGTTTGGTCCCCTGGATGAGAAGGTTGCAACAGTAGGGGCTGGTCCAATCCCGGTCACAGTTTCAGGTGGATGGATATAGATCGTTGACGATCTGCAATTGGAGGTAGCCAAGTTCAAATGATGAAGATAAACAAGATCGATCTGGCTTACTTCTCATGTGATCTGTGACCTAAGAGCTGCACACCGCATGCACTGGGAACTACAAATATAGGGAGCGACAAGTTTCCTGTTATCGATATCAATCCGAATGTATCGGTGATTATAATTCCGGTGGCTCCAGCCTTTTCGATAGCATCTAGGTCCACGGGAAGCTCCGCGCTGGAAGCAAGGCAAAGGACATACTTCCCTCTCAGGGTGGTACCATTTAATCTCGCTTCTGTGCAATAGCTGCACAGAATTCACCTCATCAGAGAGACACTAGTGTCCGAATGTATGCATACCCATCCTCCCCAGAGGCAATTCCATGCAATCCAACTTCAGAACCGGTCCGGTGCTGTGATGGCGTTGCCTGTCCAAAAACTTCAAAAATGAAGGTTCATACAGCCATTTTGCAAACCTGGCAAGAGGTAGCATTGTCGGGAAGAACGATCTTTGCATAGAAACCCCGGTCAATAGTGCTTGCTCCCACACTCAGAATCCAGGGAGCAGTGTTCGTGATTGTGGACGGATATGGTCCCGAATTGCCACCACTTGCCACAACCAAAATCCCATTCTGGACTGCATGAAATGCGCCAATTGCAATGCCATCCGTGTTGTAGTCGTACGTATTGTCCACGCCTGCAGAAATGGAGAGGATGTCGACTCCGTCATGAATTGCGTAGTCGATTGCAGAAATAATGTCTGCTTCGAAGCTGCTACTCTCTTCATAGAGTTTGTACATTGCAAGCCTAGCCATTGGTGCTCCACCACGAGCTATTCCACTGCCAAATTCATCATCGCTGGCTCCATATACAAGCCTGCCTACAGCGGTCGACGATGTATGCGTGCCGTGAGAGTTTTTGTCCCTGGGTGATCTGTAGTCTTCCACGCTAGGATCCACACTTTGGTCGAAATATCGAGCTCCTATAAGTTTCCTGCATTCAACCGTTAAAACACATTAAACGACTATACTTCCAAGTCACTCGGAGGTCCCAACAACGAACCTATTACAGTTTGAAGCCGTGAAATTCTCGCCTATTTGACATATTCCCTTCCATCTTGTGGGAACTGGTGGCATTGATTTGTCATTGAAACTCTCAGCTTCAGGCCATACACCTGCAGAAAAGTTCCGAGATTTTGGTATCTGCTGCACACTAGAATCTGAAACTTAACAAACACCTGAATCCACAACCCCAACAATTACGTCCACTCCGAAGCCAGATTCTTGCAAAATGCCTTTGGGCTTCATGACATCCAATCCAAGGAAGTCCCAGCTGTGAGTTGTATGCAGCTTCATCTTTTTGCTGCGGAACACAGACACAACTCCAGGCATCTCTGTTACAGAAGTATTAGCCTGAAAACTGAGAGCACAGCCACTTACTGGACAAAGCTTTTGCATGCCCTGGATTCATATCTGCTGCGAAACCGCTGAATCCATGCCGGTAGCTGTACAAAATAGCACGTTTTGCCAAATCTTCACTTCCCAACACACTGGCCAGCGTGTCGTGATGGGATTTCGTTACCAGTTCGTGGTCTTCAACGGTTTTCTTCCCCATGTAGACTATATAAACCTACGATGGCACCAGTTACCGACCGCTGTAGACTCAATAAAATACTTACCTCTCCCATCAAGCACTGGATTTGAGCCAGAAGAATAAGAAAAGCGATTAGTCGTGCCATTCTTCAGGAGTGCAATGCAATGGAAAATCCCTAGCTGCTTTCCGAGCATACCCGGGGGTTGATATAGAGGCCACCCCAGTCAGCATTCTGACCAGATGTACTGTGTGGGCCTTCAGGCACTCGAATTTTCTTTAGTTGCGATGTTGATCCGGCTGGCCCATCCGACCACTAGTAGTGGAGCCGCAAACAGCCAATGGGGTTGTCTGTAGTGCTGCCACTTCCCCCACCAATTCATTGCAGCAGAACTTTGATTGCAGGATCGAACAGAAACAATGCACAGTACTCATTGCAGGTGAAAAACAAATTCGAGAAGCACATTAGGCTTCGTCCATTGATGATCCTGCATGTAAACACATTCTCTCTACAAAGAAAGTCGATGAACAAGCCGTTCCTGTTCAAAGCTGCGTAAGCTCCTAGTGCGGATAGGAGAATCTGTGTCAATGCAACCACCCTGGAGCCTTTACTTTTGAGATACTTGCGGTGATTACATCCAAATGTATGCAAGCCTGAAGTGGTGAATCTGCTGTCGATGAGGTGGTATGTGGCACTGGCTTTAAACTTAATGTGGTACTGGTATGCTGATGCGAGAGTGACGCCTAGAAATTCAACCAAACCCAAAACAAACAGACCTCTACAATTCAATTTGCAAGGTTCTAAAAAAGACAGCTCTAAGACAAATAATGCTGCTGCCAAGCAGGCCAGGATTTCAAGTTGTTAAAGTTGCATCTTCACATCAAATGCCCGTTTAACTATCACTTAGTCAGATATCGTCGTCGGGAGCACGCTGTCAAAATGCAGCCACATAGCTCTTTTGAGATTTTAGGTGAAGTATTAAAAAAAATTCAAAAAAACTATTACTTGCAGATGACGTTTAATCAAAGACCACGATGAAGTTGGCCACGCCCAGGGCCAGCGGCCCATTTGGAGGAGCACAATTAACTCGCGCCCGAATTTCACCTCTTTATACTGCTCCAGCATGTGGGCTCAATCCACCTGAAAACTAACCTGAAACAAAATGAAAGCAACAAACACGCGTTGACTGAAGAGGATTCTTTGTATCATGGAGATTTGTTTGACCAGTCACACATTTTAAGAGCGGCGTGTGACGGAGGAAAACGGGTTAGCGATAATATAGTTGGCTTTCACTCACGCTGCTCGAACTTTCTTCACAACCAAGTTGCTACTAAAACCGGGAGCACTCCTCTTCACTCCACAGCGCCTCCTCCTGTGAATCGTCTTCTTGATCTTACTGCTGCAATACTCCACGATCCAGGGATGATCCAGCACACCATCCAGCATCAACCTCTCGCTCGGCTCCACAGCCAGCATCCCGCAGATGAGATCCTCCACCTCGTCTGAGAGAGGACAACCATCCGGGAATTCCCCGGCTCGCAACAACTCGATCTCCCTGGATTGCTTGTAGCCTCTCAGCAACTCCCACATGTCGATGTCTGTAGTGTAAAAGCTCTGCAACCTTGAGTCACCATGACCACTCTTACAGCTCGTCATCTCCGGGGCCATATACTTCCCGGTTCCACAGTACTGCGACATCTCCTTGGGGTCGTCCGTGGCCACTCCAAAGTCTCCATCGTGCACGGCAAGAGCGTCCAGCTTGACGAAGATGTTCTTCGGCTTGAGATTCCGGTGGACGATGCCACTGGTATGTATCACCTTGAGCGCCTCCGCCAGAAGCTGGATGGTCTTGGCGGCCTCCTTCTCGCCCAGCGGCCCTCCCTTGATCAATCGATGCCACAGACTAGGGCCGCACAGCTCCATCATCATGGTCCCGTAGCAAGCCCCGCCGCTCCTCTCCCTCACGAAGCCCGCCAAGGAGACCACTCCATCCCGGCATAGCTCGTGGCACCCTTGAGCACGAAAACCTGGCCCTGGCGCCCCAGCCTCTGGCCCCTCGTGTAGATCTTGAGGAGCTCGGCACAATCGTCGTCCTCGAACTCACCGTCTTCGCGCACCATCGTCCTCTCGCGCAATGATATGAGTAGAAACCCTAGCTTCACATAACGACTATATGTCGACGGCTGGGATGGCGTTTTGCCGACGGCTGAGATGTGATCGGCGATCAACGGTGCCGATGTGCCTAACCGTGAATATTTTTCGTCACCTTCTTGGACAGGCAAGACAGCGTAGTTGTAAGTTGAGCTCACTTCCAAACTTTTCTATATAAGCCTCCACAATCTTTTGATCTCGCATTTGTCAAGAAGATTTGGAAGCACAGGACCCAGAACCGGAGGCTTGTCGAGCTGGGCAAGCTACAAAGTTTTCTTCCTCTACAAAGCTCTCATGTTCTTCGCAAGGATTCACCTTGCGAGCTTTGTTCCAGGATTAAAAATGCGGATAAACAACTTGCAATCAACCTGTGACAGGAAACTGGAGGAGCTCAAATTCCTTCTCAAGTTTCTCACACAAAGGCACGTTTTCAAGCCTTCACTCCTCGATCTAACACGTGCAAAGGGGATGATCCACTAGGAAGAACTTTGACGTGTTTGCCGGGGAGGTCGGGGAACTTGCAAAAAGTTGGTCCGGCGGCTGAACACGCAAAAAGCTCAGAATATAACTAGCCTCGGGAAAGAATCACCCAAGTCAAGCAAATGGCAATCCAGCCTCAACAGCTTGGCGGAAGAAAGGATTCTGTCCTCGTACTAGGCTTTTGAAAATTTCTAAGCAGGGGCATTGCGATCGACGGGCTCTTGTGTGGAGAAGTGGCAGATCCAGTGCCCTCGAAGCAGGCAAACTCCATGGCCGCAGGGTCTACAATCTTTTGGTGGAGCGCGCAAGAACGTCTTCTCTTGATCACGGCCTATGCTAGCAGAAAAGAGGGGTGGAGGGAGTGAGCGAAGCAAGGACACTTAAGGTGGCGTTCCTCAGGCTGGCGAGGTCTTGCTGCAGGGCAACCCTGTTCAGGCGCTCCTTGAGGAGTGTGGCCTGAGCAGAGATCTGCAGATTGCCACAGAGATTCTAAGGAATCGAAGCTCTGCTGGCTGGAGAAGTTTTTAAGAAACAGAAAAATCTGGTGACGACAGTGCGGGCAATCCAAAGATACACGAGCACCTACACGACGCTTTGCTGTGACGATCTGGGCGATGGAGAAGAGATCCACGCTTGTGTTGTGAGGGCTGGGATCGAATGGAACGTTGCCATGTCCACTTCATTGGGGCGCTTTCTGCTCAGTGGACTCGTGCACCTTAAAACTCCCAAGCTTTCAAATCTTAGCTACGGCATATGTTAGGATCCTATCCCTTACACCCTAAGCCAACTGGCTAAAGGGGTGATCACTTGATTGCAGGGCCCTTTCCTTATCCTATTATCCTAACCTGGTGCCTAATAATCCTCCCCCTCGTCAGGGAATGATCGTCCGTGATCATACTTAGGCCATCCTCCGGTCACCATGGTCCTTCTTTTAGGGTCTACCAAACCTTGGTTCTCCCTCTAGATCCACCATGTTAAATATTCCTTTAGAATATTCTTGCCCCACTCGTCAGCCACGAGAATCGAACTGGGCAAGAATATTCTAAAGGAATATTTAACATGGTGGATCTAGAGGGAGAACCAAGGTTTGGTAGACCTTAAAAGAAGGACCATGGTGACCGGAGGATGGCATAAGTATGATCACAGATGATCATTCCTTGACGAGGGGGAGGATTGTTAGGCACCAGGTCAGGATAATAGGATAAGGAAAGGGCCCTGCAATCAAGTGATCACCCCTTTAGCCAGTTGGCTTAGGGTGTAAAGGATAGGATCCTAACATTGGTATCGGAGCTATGGTTGGATGGCCTATGGTGGGCATGGACTGGCAGGTAGGGATGTGTGGTGTGTTCAGCTTAGGGGGGAGTGTTGGAACTAAGCTGAACATGCACACAACCAGGGCAGGTAGCTCAGTGGTAGAGCACCTGGCACTGGTGTAGGAGGTTTTGGGTTCAATCCCCGGCCTGTCCAGATCCATTTTCCAACATGGTATCGGAGTAACAATTTACCGGCGTCCATTTCGATTAAGTTATGCGGAGGAGCAAGAAGTTCAACGACAAGTCAAGGAGTTACTTGAGTTTGGATTCATTCAGCCAAGTAAGTCTCCATTTGGTGCTCTGGTCTTGCTTGTGAAGAAGAAGGACGGTTCAATGCGAATGTGTATTGACTACCGCGCTTTGAACAAGAAGACAGTGAAGGATAAGATGCCGATGCCACGTGTAGATGATATCCTAGACAAGCTTGGTGAAGCACGAGTGTTTACCAAGATTGATCTGAGGAGTGGATATCATCAGATTGCAATGGATGATGCATCTATCTCTAAGACGGCATTCAACACAAGCTTTGGACATTTTGAGTTTACAGTTATGCCGTTTGGTTTGACGAATGTACCGGCCACATTTACTCGATTGATGACGGAGGTCTTTGGGCATTATCTTCATGAGTTTGTGGAGATTTTCTTGGACGATATTCTTGTTTTTAGCAAAAATATGGAGGAGCATAGGGTGCATTTGCGCAAGGTTCTTTTGTTACTCCGAGACAGCAAACTTTATGCGAAGAAGAGCAAATGTGAATTTGCAAAGTCAAAGGTGGAATATCTAGGCCATATTGTGACATATAAGGGTGTCAAGACGGATCCAAGGAAGGTGGCTATGGTGGAAAACTGGCCTACACCGACTACAGTGGCTGAGTTGCGCAGTTTTCTTGGTATGGCTAGTTACTACCGATGTTTCCAGCATAAGTTTGCAGAGGTGGCTATTCCTTTGACGCGGTTGTTACGTAAGAATGTGCCATTCGAGTGGAAGACGCCACAAGAGGAGAGTTTTGTGGCGCTGAAACGATTGTTGAGCGAGGCTCCAGTGCTTCGCATTGCTGATCCATCGAAACCTTACGAGGTGACATGCGATGCGAGTGGTTATGCACTGGGAGGAGTTCTCATGCAAGAGGGACAGCCTATTGCATATGAGAGTCGAACTTTGAATTCTGCTGATATTCCACATATGAGCAAGAGTTACTCTCTATTGTTCATGCTTTGCGGACATGGCGACACTATCTTTATGGTGCAGTGTTCGTGGTGTTGACAGATCACAAACCACTTGTGTATCTTTTCACACAGAAGGAGTTGAACACTAGGCAAGCTCGTTGGATGGTCAAACTCATGGAGTTTGGGGAGTTTCCTATTGAGCATCGTCCGGGAAAATCAAATGTGGTGGCGGATGCTTTATCTCGTGTTCGTCATGTGACGACGTTACAAACACGATTTTGTCATCATTTGAGTAAGGTGGTCAGCGAGTTTGGGTAATTGGTTGAGCATGCTCAGGCTCAGGATGCTGAGGTGGCCTCTTTGCGAGACCAAATGGAAGCTCCTTTCTCATTGGTGGATGGGATTCTCTACTACAATGGCCGTGTCTATTTGCCACGGGTGGATGCGTTAATTACTCAAGTTTTATTCCACTATCATGATCGTCCAGAGGCCGGTCATTTTGGGGGGAAGAAGACGTATGAGTTGATTAAGCGCAACTTTTATTGGAGGAATATGAAGGCTGATATCCTCAAGTATTGTAAATCATGCGAGCTTTGGACTTTTGCAACCTTTACCTATTCCTCAGAGCCGTTGGTGTAGTATTTCTATGGACTTCATCACTTGTTTGCCACGAACACAGAGGCAAAAGGAGCAAGTATGGGTCATAGTGGATCGGTTGACGAAGTATGTGCGGTTGTTGGCTCTTCGGAAGACTGTCACTGCCTCAGACTTGGCTGCGGTTTACTTGGAGAAGGTTTTTCCTGATTTTGGTTTGCCAGAGGACATCATTAGTGATCGAGATTCAAAGTTCACTAGTGGATTTTGGAAAAGCTTTGCAAAAGCTATGCAAGTGACTTTGAAACTCTCGAGTGGAGATCATCCTCAGACGGATGGGCAAACTGAGCGTGTGAATCAGGTGGTGGAGGATATGCTACGTTGTAGCATTGGTCAAAGGTAAGGACAGTGGGATTTATATCTTCCGTTGGTGCAATTTGCTTACAATAATAGCCAACACAGTGGAACAAAGCTAAGTCCTTACTTTGCCATGTTTGGAAGGCATCCTCGAACAGCGGTGGAGTTGGGATTGCATTTGAGTAAGGACGTTCAAGATAAGCTTGATTCCGAGGCAACTGATCTGGCCACAGAACTTGATGAGATTTTGGTGGTGTGCAAACGGAATTTGCAAGCAGCTCAGGATAGAGCGGAGAAGTTTGCCAATGAGCATCGCCAATTCCGGGAATATAAGGTGGGTGATCTCGTCTTTGTGCGAGTGATCTTTCCGTCAAGTGAGCGGCGGAACACCTTGGTGCCTTTACGGACAGGGAAGAGTGATAAACTCTCCCATTGATATGCTGGTCCATATGAAGTGCTGGAGCGCATTGGTAAAGCGGCTTATCGGGTGCGGCTGCCAGCTGGGGTGAAAATTCATCCGGTATTTTATGTCAGCCAGTTGAAAGGTGTACTATCTCGGAGTGACGGGCCCAATGCCTCCTTGATGTATACGGCTGTGGAAGATGGACCAGGAGCTTGAGCCCCCAGAAAGGGTGATCACCAGTACAACTCATCCTTGGGACAAGGACTTTGTTGGGGGGGAAGAATTGTTAGGTGCCAGCTTTGACTACGTGGTCAACGTCGGTCAAAGGGAGGCTCAAGGGTATATTAAGGCATGTTAGGGTAAGGGACTTAACCTACCCTAGGGCTCACAGTGGAGCGGCAGCGCAGTGGAGCTTTTGAGGTAGCTCGGGGGTGGTTGGGTGGTGAGGAACCTCAAGAGGTGGCGTAGCATAGTCTAGGGCAACTAGAGCTTTGTCTTTTTGTGCCGGATCATAACAACGTAGCTCTTCAATGCTACAGCATTGTATGTGTACAGATCTTTTATATGTTCGAATGTCTTAGAAGCAATACTTTCGTCTTGCAACTGTGGATGGAATGTCGTTCTTGTTGGCAGTCATGGAAGGATGTCTCAAGGAAACCTGTTCTATGTTGATTCCAACACAACTGTTAAACAAACTTAAAAAGAAAGTGTTAGGAATGAGCTCCTCACCGTGGCAGTGTTGTGCACAGGCATGCAATCAAGGTTTCTGCACTGTTTCATGCCTTACAGATTTGATTAAAGCCAGCATTTTATTTGGGTTTGTTCCTGACTGGTAAGACTGTGCAAACAAGAGTGGCATACCAATTACATACCAGAAGAAGCTAATGGAGCAGCCGACACCAAATGTAATTGGATCCACATTCTCCTCCTACCACCCCACCTGATGGCTGTCATTAGGATCGACAGTTTGCTGGAAGCATGGCTTACTCAATGGACAAAGTGTACATAATGAACGTCCTTAAGAGGTCCATTTAGAAGCCTATTCACCACCATGCCATAACTTGCCACCTGGAGTGGTCATTTGTCACCAAGCGGGAAGATGGGACACATGGAGTGTTAATGTCATGCAAAGAAGGCTGCCACCCAGAGCTTACTCAGAGCAATTTGTTGTTGATGATGGCTCTTCACCCATCACTAGTGTCTGCTTTAAAGGTGTTATGGCTGGATAGTGGTGGTTTGTTTCATATGACTCCTTTAAGATTTATGTTTCACATCTACAATAGGTTATGTTGGCGACAAATGACCACTCCAGGTGGAAGGCCATGGCATGGTGGTGATCAGGCTTCCAAATGCAACTGCCCAACACTCGCATCCCCCACTATCCTTCCAGTGCTCACAGCCTACCATGCCCCAAGGAGACAAGCACTTCACCCCAAGGAGTCAAAGCAGCGACTGCACCTTGAGCAAGCTTCCAGATCCAGCTAAGCTCGAAAACATTCGTCACAGATGGGTTGCCAAAACTAGTTTCTTACCATCCGCCCAGGAAAGCACAACATCGGCCAAACGACTAGTGATGATAACATGAGGCCAACATTGCTGTAGCACCTGGACGATTGCAGCTAGAACCCTGTTGTCAACTAGTGACATCGGGTAAAAGTCAAGTCATATCAATCACTTACGTCAGAAGGAAGAACTCCTTTCTTCACTCCTGCAGGAAGAAGAGGTCATCCATTCCGAGACTAGCAAATTCTTCTGAGCTGCTGGAAGATGAGCTGAGCCTGGGCGAGACATTTTAGAACCAAGTAAGCTTGGCACTGGAGCAGCTCCAATGCCGCATTGGGACTCACATCCGATCCGCACGAAATCTCTCCGCCGCAAAAAAGATAAAATATCGAACCAAAACACGATTCGAGCTGCTTGCTACTCACCAGGAGCAGCGCGCGTGAAACACTTCTTCGAGTTGCCCGTTTCGGGCAAATGTTGTTATCGTTTCAGTCCGTACCTTTCGGGCGTCAATGAAAAACCTTTTCGCCTATTCCCTCTACTCAAGCGCAAAAGTAGTTACTGACTGGTCTTGATGAAAATCCAATTGTTGCTTGAGCTTTCTCAGCTCCAGTAGACCAAGCACGGAACAAATGCAAGGAGCAGCTTGAATCCGTGAGTCGCTGTCCCCTAATGGTTGCACCTTGCTGGATGGATCGTGGAAAACTAGATCCAGAGCAATCTTTGCCACATATGTCACCAGGCTGCCTGCGGGCCGTTATGGCCCAGGAACATAAAACCATGGTTTCTCATCGTTTTGAGTTGTGGACTTGCAGATGTGAGCTTGGTGGCTGCAAAGGACGACCTCGGCTAGACAAAATATTTTCTCTCATTTTTTATGTTTCTTCGTTTTCTTTTTTCTTCAGGCTCGAAAGATCAGGAAGCTCCTCCACACCAGCTACCAACGAATCAAAGATAATGCGGTGAGCGTGGATCGAACACGCGGCCTTCAGATCCAGTCTGACGCTCTCCCAAACTGAGCTTGGATGGTTTTAGACAATAATTTCAATATGATTTAGTTAAAATGTAAAAGCTTACCTCTACAATGAGAGTTTGGGGGCTCCGGCGATTTCGATCAAACCACTACAGCGGCTACTCTATAAATTCCTCTTCAATATCCTCATCCCAGTCGCGTAGAATAAGTTTATTACTGTCTATCAAATGCCGGAAATGAGTAAAATCACTTGGACCGGACTGATTGCAGCATTTGCCCAAAATGGGCATCTAGGCAAAGAGAAATCCATAGCATCATGGACGGCGATCAGGCCTCAATGTCCCCGGATGTTGTATATGGTACGAAAACCCTGTTCTTATCTCTGCGTGCTATCCTGGACCAGGCAGCAGCTCTTCGATTCGATGCCCGAGATGGATCTCATCAGCTCCACGGCGGCGTTCCAGGCATTGCGTGTTTGATTCCATGCCCGAGCACAACGCGGGGATCACTGGAGGTGACGCGCTAGGCTGAGGCGAGATGGGCGATCGCAAGGCAAGGGTGAGCGGGCTGATCCTCGAGGAGATTCCCTTCAACCATCGTGACGGTTCTTGAGAGGGGAGATTTGCGGAGCTTGAAAGATTTACGTAATCAAAAAGGCAATGCTTGAATATGGGTTAAATTAGAAGAGCGAGTTTGTGTGAATTACATGAACTTGGTTACTCCTTTGTTTCAAAGAGGACTTTCTGGTACAGTGACGATCTTGCAACCCATTTCCAGTTTCACCTTTGGTGTGATGTACTCTCCAGCCATGATATATTCGGACATGATCTCGTAAAAGTGCTCTGTGTAGTGAATGCCATCAAAAGTGAAATACTTGCTGGGATCCTTACACACCGTGTAAACAGCATTGGTCTGGTTCAGTGGAGCACACCCGCAAAGACCCTCACCATCACAGTTAAATTTGCCACCTCCACCGCAGCATGACTGGAGTGAGTTCGTGAAACCAAACTCCTTCATATTCTCCAAAACATAGGTGTTTGCTGCAAACCAATCGAAATAATAGACAGTGAGACCTTGGTATTTTTGCGTCAGCTCCTCCGTCAGCCTCTGGATGTTGGTGTTGAAGTAGGAGATAATCTGGGCAATCTCAACAATGCAACCATCCTTGTCATAGTGGAATGTACCAGCGGGGTACTGTTGGAAAGATTGGAGATAGTTTGGAGAGCAATCGGCACGGGGCATGTTGTAGAGCACAACATGACGAGCTCCGTGAGCATATAGCTTCTGAATTCCATCGGCCAGGCCTTGGATCACGGCCGGGATGGTGACATTGATCACGTGGCCGCCTCCCAGTGGCAAACCAAAGTTGATATCGTCCCCTCCAATCTCGACCGAGTAGAGTGCATTCTCGTACCATGGTTTGCTCGCCTGGCGACCATATCGACCCTCGACAAACTCCTGGTGGCGCACGAAGTCGTCAACCTGGGCGGACAAGACATGTGGGCTCGAGTATGGCTGGTTCTCGACCTTAATCACCGTGGCTCCGGCGTATCCAAAGTTGAGGCTCTCGAACTCGGTGCCATTGTACTTGAGGCTGGGAGTTCCAAGGTTGTCGAGGCGGAGCTTCTGGAGCAGGAGGTCGGGGATGACGAGCCCGTCGCAGTAGCGTCCAGTGGGCTTCCCGTAGGTGATCCCGTATGGGTACCTGCCCGATAGGGTCTTGCCGCCACCGGCTTCAATGTCGCGGTTGCCGCCATCGCTGAGAGAATCTGCAAAGGTGAAGACTGCGGTTGGACAGATCGACGAGCTCGACTTTGGCGTTGCTGGCGTTGCTCGTGCCTGAGAAAGCAGCACAATGTTAAGCAAAAGAGCAAAGATTGCAAGAACAGTTCCAGAACAAGAAGCCATCACAGCTGATGGATCTGTAGAAGTGTTGGAGGCCAAAGTTTATATAATGGATCCCAATCTCTTGAACAAGAGCTATCACATCTAAAACTAGTTCCATATCCATATTTTGAGTTACCAAAGAGATTGAAATATCTTCAGAGAGTTTGGTAAAAGGTTAATAAGCCAGTCAACCCTAAAGCAGATGTCTAAATGTGGCAGCGCCGGGCGGAATATCTTCTCTAGGGATTTAATTCTCTTGGTGATCTTAGCCTAGTGAGGCCTTACTTGAGGCTGGAACCTTGCTTGATGGATCCTGACCTTTGCAGATTGCTAGGGACCTTCTGAGAATGTATGGATCGCTCCAGGAGGCTCGATTGGCTGGCGAGAGTCTTAAGAAGTTGGGCCAGAGAAATATGGTGGCTTGGAATGCGATGAACGACGCTTATGCCTAGTGTGGGCTATGCAAAGAAAGGCATTTGCGATTTACGAGAGGATGCTTACAAATTCACGTACACAACGCTTCTCTCCTGCTATGACAATCTGGGCGACGTAGAAAAGATCCAGCGCACCACTGCATTTACGATGTGGAATCCAGAGATGGGGCTGTGGACTGCAATCCTCCAGGACCTAAGGATCATGACAACAAGGTTTCGAGCGAGCAGCTTTATGCTGCCTGCTCTCCTCCAGATCCTTTCTGTTGTATGCCCAGTATGCGCCTCAGCCGCTCGTCGGGGTATCGTGGATGGTGGCCAATACATGTACACATGTAGGCCGGGAGAGTTCTTTCATCGTCTCGTGGACTGCCATGATCACGAATTACGTCAAGCACGGCCGGAGCGATGGAAAATGAGATGGCCTCCAAGATTGCGTGGTATAAAAAATTTTCTATTCAAATTCTTCCACTTCCAATCGGCCTGCTCTTCTTGTGGGCTGGAAAATCTGGATATTTCTGATCTCCCTTTCTGATCTCCCTTGATCTATCGGTAGCTACTGCAAGATAGATCCGTGCAGGCTAGATGCCCGATTCCTCGAATGCAATATCGCCATGTATCTTGCGGTCTAGCGTCCTTGCTATTCTGTTCATTGCCACCGATCCTTTCTGATCGAGCCTTTTTCTTTCTGCATGGATGCGTTTTCTCTCGCTTTGAGCATAGGAAAAGGTGGCGAGATTTTCATTCGAAACTTCGCGCAGCTTGATCGAATCATCAAAGACACAAGGCCATGCTTGGACTCCAGAGATTTAAGGTGTACTTGCGATGATCGAGAGAGGTTTTGTGGAGAACATATTTCTGAACGAGGAGGCTCGAGAAAGAAAATGGCAAAGATCAGGTTCTACAGAACAAAAAAGTGATCAATGCTCGATATGATTCACATTACCCCACAAGGTACATTTGTGTCATATATCTTCTTTCTGGCTTTTTAACTTGGGTGTTTTTTGGTGTGAAGGTGGTGAACAAAACACATTTGTGGGGAGGAACTTACATTCTTCGAAAGGATCAAGCCAGGGGCTTTTGCAAGAAAGGTGGGAAACATTTTCGCAAATGTTCTTCCATCCATCCCAGCTCTTGGCGTATCCTTCCACTATTCTCAAGCTTGCAAACATATCAAGCTCTAAAACCACAAGCTCCAGTCGGCAATGATCATCATGGCCTCATATCTTTGTTTGAGGATAAGATCACTGAGATGTTTGTGTGTGAGAAGGATTCATACCTGCAACTTTTGCGATGGAGCAAGAAATTTCTAATGTTTGTTTATTTTTCTAGATGTCGTGAACAAGCAAGGAGGACGAGCAAGCGATGACTGCCAGGCTGGAGGAGGAGCATAGAATCAGTTAGAACGCTCAAAGTTCGTGGGTGTGACCATAACCGGAGAAAGCATATCAGCTATTTTGTTGTACGCTTGTTTCTTCCAGTTGTATAAGAATTCAATCCAAGGGTCCCGTAGGAAGTGCCAACTTTGCTATGGCCTCGTCCAGCTTTATCGCAAAGTCTGAAGGACATCCAGAGCAAGCCAGAGTAAGACGTTTCCCGTGAGTGGCGATCCACCGAGCACCCTCTGAGAGAGCTTCGAGCCTGTCTGCCGGTACCATCTTCTGACACCATCCGTCGACTGACTTGGAGCTTAGGAGAAGTTGACAGCGTCTTGTTTAAGGTACTAACACGATCTCCCCTCCAGGAAGAAGGGAAGCGTCTCTTTCCCCGTCTAGAACCCGATTGGAAACGTTGAGAATTCCTTACCTTGGAAAAACTGGCAGATATCAAGGGATCATCACAGTTCGTCGTTTCTTCATCATAAATTTGATTTTATCATTTGGATATGTTTGCGTCTAGAGTTTCGCCAGAGGAGGAAAATTTGAGTTCAACTTATGAGTTGGATCCTCCCGGTTTGATCGTGGAGTCGAAAAGCTCGATGCGTCCATAGTGTTCCCGTTTGAGATTCACCGCTGCTTTGGGTGCTCGGTCTTTTGTTGCTTAAAGCTGCTCTATGCATCAATGCCGCTTGCGCTTCTTCTTCTTTATTGTCTCTTTCTCTTAGACCTCGTGATGCAAGTGCGAGGCCGGACCGAGCTCACAAGCTCAAAAGTCAATGCAGGGTCAATTATAGTCAATGCAAGGTCTTCAAAGACTGTGTCTTCATTTGCTCAAGCTCGCCCCAAGCTTTTCTCGAAAAACCGCAGACCCAGGTGGTATAATCAAATGCCGGAAATGAAGGCATTTCTTTGGACCGGAATGTAAACAGCATACCCGGACTCGAGAAGAAGACTATATCTGGCGATGCTCCACGGGTACAAAACACTCGGATCGATCCAGGCTCTCCAAGATGTAAACCATATGAGGGAGGAAACTCTCAATAAGAAGGTAAATTCCAATTTGCCACTCTACATGCTCATTTGGTTATCTTGTTAGTTATGCAGAACAAAGGTTGTAGCCTCTGCCGAGGATCTGGCTAAGCAGTATGGTACCAGAACGTGCCTAAAAGCTGTTTATGAGGTTAAGGGAGATTCCGAATACAAGTTAAATTTTGGTAAAGGTGGACTTGTGGCTGTGCTACTTTATGACAATAAAACAGCCCTAATAAAGGCCAAAATCATTCAATGGAAATGGATGCTATTCTCTAGTCAGCTCAACATCAAACAATAGCAAATAACAAACTTGATAGCCATGTAGAGGCTATGGATCCTACTCGAAAACATGGAAGAACACATTACAAACAAAGATCTATCCCATCAGTGGCGGTGGCGCATAGTGTGGGTTCATGTTCGCGCCTGGACCGCCATAGTCGCTGATCTCTCTAAGGGGAGGGGGCGCGCCGTAGTGTGGGTTCCTGTTTGCCCCTGGGCCGTCATAGTCGCTGGTGTGGACCTCTCCAAGGAGCTTCCTGCCGTTGAGAGCCTGGAAGAAAAAAGAGCGAGACAGAGAGAGAAGAAGAAGAAGAAGAAGAAGAAAAGAACTGAAAGTTAACAACAGAAAATGTGAAACGTAGGAGAAGATTATCAACCTGGCCCTGTGAGGCCAGCAAGCTCGCATCTGCAAACCAACTCAAAACAGTAAGAAACGAGTTCTGAATGAGTTACATGAGTTCTGAATGAGTTACAAGAAGTTTGGGCAGAGAGATCTGGTGGCTTGGACCGCGATGAACGACGCTTATGCCCAGTGCGGGCTATGCAAAGAGGCATTTGCGACTTACTAGAGGATGCCTTGACAGATTTACGTACACTCCTGAGTATTCATGCTTGTCTCGTGAGGGATGGAATCAAATGGGACGTCGTCATTGGTCGCTGTGGAAATCCCAGGCAGTGTCATGTTCGGCATAAGCACAGGCATGATCAACACAATCAGCATGGAGTTTCTGTGCTCTCAGGGACCATCTTGTCAATTAGTTGTTCTTTGGAAGTCAAGGGAGAATGAGGAGGTGTTTGCTCTATAGCTTCGACTTGGTGTTTTGGAACGCCATGGGTTGGGCTTGCCGAGACAGCCATGCCGTTCTAACTGCGTGTGCTACCAGTTGCCAGCATGCGCTGCTTCAAACGAACGAACTCCATGATCGAGCGGCCAGTTTGGATCCAGTTGTGGTACTCCAAGCCTCAGAGGCTCGGCCTTGGATGGGCAAACGAGATGCAGTGGTGCAAAGCTCCTAAACGTTAGTTTCTATCCTTGTGCACCTCGTAACGGGCAAAAATCCAGGGGATCTGTCTAGCATCCTTGCGATCAATTCGTTGCCATCGATCTTTCCTGATCGAGTGTTTTTCTGTCTGCAGAGATGCTGAATTTTACAAGGAAATAGGAAAAAATAAATAAATTTGAAACTTGCGCAGCTTGATCGAACCATCAAAGACACAAGGCCATGCTTGGATTCTAGAGATCCTCTTCAAGATGTACTTGCGATGATCGGGGAGAGAGGCTTTGTGGAGAATATATTTCTGGATGAGGCTCGAGAAAGAAATTGCCAAGGATAAGGTTCTACAGGAAAAAAAAAGCTGATCAATGCTCACATTTGTGTCATATCTCTTTTTTTTTGTGTTTTTACTTGCGTTTCAGAGAAGTGCAGGTATGAATCCTTCTCACACACAAACATCTCAGTGTGATATTATCCTCAAAGAAAGATATGAGGCCGTGATAATCATGGGCAGATCGGCCGACTGCCTCATGAGAACACAACACGCTTGCGTTTTTCCTGGAGGGGAGATCGTGCACGTAAACATCACAGAGCGAGGACCTAGCTCAACCCGAACAGAAACGTTAACTGTGGAAAACCGGCAGGAATCTTGTCGACCTTCGTATCAAAATTGTTGACCATGTGGCATAGGGCGTCGTCCAAATATCCAGAATACCCAACCGAGGCAAATGCCTCATTGCAACACACGCATTTCTTCTCTGGTGCCAAATCCGGATATGGCCTCTTTCACAACACCAGCATCGGCAAAAACACCAAGCATTGTCGCCCAATTCGTCCAGTTTCGGGCTCATGCCTTTTCTTTCTGTGAGCAATTCTTTCCCCAGGACATTTCCGCACTTGTTGCGTTTGCCAACAGCCACGATAAAACTCAGTTCCTACACATTCCCGCAGGCATGTCAATGTTAGCAGCAGAATGGGTTTCTACGCGGAAGGAAGTGGATCCCTCCCGCGTAAAGCACATAAAGTCGGCGGTGGAAGCGAGGGTTTAGGTTGGATTGTAAGTTGTTGTTCTTAAACAGATATAAGAATACGCGTACGCGTCAAAGCCTTTTTATGCAAAGAAAACGTAAACCATTAAAATTAACAAAAGGCTGTACTCCAATCTGCGACCTCGCCAATATATTTTATTTACCACATCTCGTTTAGTTTTGTTTGAATGTATGTTGTGGCGCGCTGTTTCCTACGCGTTAGAAGCCCCACTGCCAATGCAAGACAGTGGCTTTCCATGGATGATGGATGCCATGGACTCTTTGCTCGATCCGGATGCTTAAAGACTCGCAATCCTGCCTCGATCTGCCATGGCCTCCCACCACTGCTGCATCATCGCCTCCATAGCCATGGCGAATCTAGGAAATGATCCTTACCCAATTAGCTCCTTGCCAGAGGCGCCATTCTGGATTTCAATCCCCGAGCGATTGAGTTGGCGGAGAAAGAGATCCGGCCAACCCAGCCTCGACCTCCCAGGGTCAGGGATGAGCAATCGAGAGCTTGAGGCTTCCATCTTCTACGATGCATGATAGTTAGTCGCATGGAAAGTAAGAAAAGCACAGATCTCTGGGCGAGGGCAAGCGCATTGACGAGAAAATCGTCTCCTGCGGTCTCGATCGTCATAGCTTCCTCACGAACCTCGTCATGGAAATGTATGGAAAGTACTGGCGCGGGAGATACGTCTTGGGAATCTTCCACAAGACGGAAGATGGAGATGTTTTCTTTGCGGCATTTGCCCAAAACGGGTAAGTTCTGGCGTTCTCCCGGCAAATGCCTCTCGATCTAATTCCGTCACATTCTTGCAGCTACTCCCGATGCAAGCTCTCGTCTTCCAGGAGATTGAATTCAAGGACGCCAGCTCCTCGAAGGGATCAAGCCCAACCACATCTCCTTTTTCACGGACGAGCTAAGACTTATCAAAACTGTTCATAAACCGATTAAACAAAACTTTAAGTTGGGTCTCTGTGCCACCAAATTCCTTTAGATAGCCGGCTAACAGGTTATGGGAGATTAGGTCACGAACGCCTATGATGCTGATCTACCAGCATCAACCATTCTCTCGTGAGCAGCTGAACTATCAAAACGGAAGGTTGACCCTGGATTGGGAGCTTTTCGAGCCCACAAGTATGCTGGCTGCATTGTAGTGAAGTTCGTTTCAATTTCTGAAAACCATTGGACTTCACAAACTTCTAATGCGGTGAGCGTGGATGGAACACGCGGCCTTAAGATCTTCAGTCTGACGCTCTCCCAACTGGGCTATCCCCGCGTGATAATAATTACCAGCAATATTATCTGGCACATATCACATTACAAGTGTCATGAAATTATTGAGCGCTCAAGAGGAGTGAGATCGTAGAAATGCCACTATAGCTGATATGCTGGCTCAAAACTCACAAGGATCACAGCAAGATTCTTCCAGCGATCGGCTTTTTTGCTGAAACATGGATGCCTCCCGGGCAATCTATTGTCTAGCAGTGACTCAACAGCAAACAACAGAAAACAACAAACGTGATAGCCGTGTAGAGGGTATAGCTCCTACACGAAAACATGGAAGAACACACAGAAACAAAGATCTATCCCATCAGCGGCGGGGGCGCGTAGTGTCGGTTCATGTTCGCGCCTGGACCGCCATAGTCGCTGATCTCTCCAAGGGGCGGGGGCGCGCCGTAGTGTGGGTTCCTGTTTGCCCCTGGAGCGTCATAGTCGCTGGTATGGACCTCTCCAAGGAGCTTCCTGCCTTTGAGAGCCTGGAAGAAAGAGAGAGAACTTCTTATAACATGAAAGGAAAAGGAAACGTAGAAGAAGATTTCTCAACCTGGCCCTGTGCAGCCGGCAAGCTTGCATCTGCAAATCCAATTCAAAACAGTGAGAAACGAGATTGTGGAGGAAGGTAACAGAGAAATGAGATCTATATGTGCTCCCTCTACCTTTGTTTCCGCTAGTAGCAAAAGCGGCAGTGATGAGCAGGCATGAGAGCAGGGCTGCGAGCACAAGCTTGCGAGAAGGAGCCATTTCTATACTAAGAGAGCCTATAGATCCAAACCAGGAGAGAAAGAATGAGAAAAACAAAGGCCAAGCTCCCGTAGATAAAGGCTGAGGAGTACAGACTCACACAAAAGCTGGCACAGACGTCGAAGGAATGCAAGTGTTGTCGGCCAAGAGTTAACGTCGATAACCATGGTTCTATTAGTGCATTGGAACAATCAAAATTGCCCCTCATCTCCAACAATATGAGTGTATGGAATATAGAAATTAAATACCAAAATGTGCATATTAATTAGCCCAAAAACCCAGTTTTTCTATGTTAATGGGAATTAACATATTTTATCAGGAGAGAGAGATCTCGACTAATATATAGCGATCATTAGATGTTGGAAGCATCGAGCAACATCGTGGGATCGCAGCAATCCTTCTTTGCGACGCTCCTGAGCCAGTCTGGAGGCTCTGGCGATCTCGATCAAACCCGGAAGATCCACTCCCGGATACTGGACAGTGGCTACTCCAAAGACAAGTTTCTCCTCAATCTCATCATCCAGGCTTACGGAAAATGCGGCAGTGTCAGAGATGCGCGCCGTGTCTTCTCCGCGATCGATCACCCCAATCTCTTCTCATGGAACATCATGATCCAAGCATATGCCCGAAACGGGCATCTAGATGAGGCGCGTAACCTCTTTGATCGATCTCATTCCCCCGATCCAGTCGCATGGAATGAAATGATCACTGCCTATGCTCAGCTTGGCGAGAGATGGAGGAAGCCAAACGATTGTTTGATCGAGTGCCAGAAAAGAGTGAAATCACCTGGACCGGGATGATAACAGCATATGCCAGAAACGGGCATCTGAACGAAGCCAGGGCGGTGTTTGACGCAATGCCGATCGAGAAGAAAAGCATAGCTTCGTGGACGGCAATGCTCCAGGGCTACACCCAAAACTCCCGGATCGATCAGGCCCTCGATTTCTTTCAGACGTTCCCGGCCCACAACGTGGTGTCCATCACCGCCATGGTGTCGGCGCTCGCGAGCCACGGCCGTGGCGACGAGGCCGAGATGCTGTTCTTATCCATGCCCGCGAGAAATTTGCTCTCCTGGACTGTGATGATCCAGGCCTACTCCAAGCAGCAGCGCATCGATCGCGTCCGCGAGCTCTTTAAGTCGATGCCCGAGAGGGATCTCATAAGCTCCACGGCGGCGCTCCAGGCATTCTCCCGCGGTGGCGATCTCGACTCTGCCAAGCGCGTGTTTGATTCCATGCCCGAGCACAACACCATGTCGTGGGGATCAATGGTGGTGGCGCTCGCGGAGCGGCGGCGGCTCGAGGAGGCGGCGCTGCTCCTGGAAGCTATGCCTGGCGAGAAGAGCGTGGTGGGGGCAACAGCGCTATTCCAGGCGTATGCCCGGGATGGGCATCTATGCGAGGCTGAGATGATCTTCCGCGAGATGGGTGATCGCGACACCATCGCCCATAATGCGATGCTCCAGGTCTACGCGCAGCACGGCCAGATGGGCGACGCCATTGCGGAGTTTCAATCCATGGCGTGGCGAAGCTCCTCGTCATGGAACGCGATGCTCTCGGCGTATGCCCAGCACGGGCATGTGGATCACGCGGCGGGTTTCTTCGCGGCTATGCCAATCAGGAGCTCTCCCGTGGCGTGGAACGCCATGATCGCGGCGTATAGACGCAACGGCAAGGACGAACGGGCGATTTCCTCCTTCTGGGCGATGATCCTCGAGGGGATCCCGTGCGATGCGTCGACCATCGCGAGCGTTCTTGGGAGCTGCAGTCACGCGGGGAGATTTGCCGAGGCGTGGAACTTGTTCCTGGCAATGAAGAAGGACTTTGGCGTGGATCCATCACACGAGCACTACTCGTGTGTGGCGGACGTTCTCGGGAGATCTGGACTGGTGAGAGACGCCGAGGAGCTCATCAAGACAATGCCATTCGTTCCAGATGAGCGTGGCTGCGGTGGATTGCTCAATGCTTGTAGAGTTCATAGGGATTTGGAGAGAGGAGCAAAGGTGGCGATGAATGAGTTTAAAAGTGAGAGGAGCGAGCCTGTAAGTTACATGCTTCTTGCAAACTTGGTTACTGCTAAGATACCAAGTTTGGCTTCTGATTCAAAATAGCTCTTTGTTTCGTTTAGCTTCTGCAAGAGACTAGAACGCAACTCCAGCGATTGCCATCGTCGTGCCTACAGCAGTTTGTCTTGTAATTCGACTTCCTAGGTAGAGACAGACAAAGAAACTCACTTGTATCATCAATCTGATCACTGGAAAGCTTTCCAAAACAAGTATAAAAAATACGATGACTACGACTCGCTTTAGTACATTTCCTACTTCGTGTGACAAAGGTGCTACTCGTTCCAGAGTGTTGTTGCCAACCTGTTAGAAGATAAAAGAATCCCAACGAGAAAGCACAAATCTGATCAGACAGATGATAGAAAACTCTGACCACAACTAGATCTGCTACGAACTTTCGAATGCAACTGGGGAAGCAAGCCCGTGCTTGACAAGGCTTGGACCTTCTATCCGTGGATAAAAAGCATTGATCCACTAAAAGCTTGTGGATTAAATGAATGCTACTTGGTAGTATGCACATGTAGAGCGATCAAAGATATGTAAACGTAGAAGATTAGTGCTGTGTTTCCTGGACAGAAAAAAAAAAACAAAGAGCTTCATCAGATATGAATATGTTAAAAAATACCATAGCCTCCTTGGAAACAGTGTTTCAGGGCATTAGATGTCATGGCACGTGAGAATTGAAACCTCTGTATGCGATGCAATGCTAGAGCAACACCTGAAAGACCAAGCTTGAGAACACAAGAGATTTACAACTTTAGAGCATATGTTTACCAGCAACTACAGGTATCAAGCTAAGCCAGAGGGCAAAAGGAACTGATTGTCCTAGAAGAAACTATGATGTAGATTGCTCCAGCGCTGCCAAAAACTTGAAAATCCTATCAATCTTCACGAACTAAAAGCAAAACCACAAAACCTTTGACCGTATGTCAAGGAAACAGCGACAGTGGAAGAGATGGTCATGATGTGTTCCAGGGCGTAACAAAACGAAAGTGGCAGAAGCAATCTCATCAGTTCCTTGCTCAATGGCTGGAACCAATAAAATCAGGAACAATGTATAGATAGTCTACGTTTTGGCATTTCAGATGCCCAGCAGCCTCAGCATGTAACTATAGGAAGAGCGACCCGGTTGTCAGCATTGGGTATTTGCTCGACACACCACTGGAGGAGCTAAGATCTTCTAAAGAATATGCATCCACATTACCTGTTGTGATCCTGTTAATCCAGGGGAAGCATCTGAGACGTTATCCATTTGGGCGGTAATTTGAATATAAATGTTTTAGATGCTGCAACTCCTTGTGACAAGAGGTTGAGAGCAAGTATGTTAACGATATGAGACTTATATTATTATTTGCTGAGTTGTGCTGATGCTTGACGCTAATGTATTTTAATGTAATTTATGTTTTTTTGTATAATTTTTTATTTCTATTTGTTGGGTATATCCTTCTTTTTCCATGAGTTCTTTTAATCCTTTTTTGACTGTAATCAATATTGAAGTCTCCTGAATATCCTAAATTATTTGGTACATGTCTTTGTAATTGATTTTCAAATTATTTTATGTTTTTGTTCTTGGTTTTCGGTGCATATTTGCAATTTATATATTCATCTTATTCTAGTTAATCTTGATGTGTTTGTATTTTTTGGATTGGTGTGTATTCTTTATAATATTATTTGCAATATACAGTGGCTGATTATGAATTGTAAAATATAATTGCAGTGTTGTACAAGCTTCTTATATGCATGATGTATTTATAGAATCTATCAAGACAAAAACCTTCAATAATCATATCCATTCAAGCACTGGACAAAGACATAACTTTCCCTATTACATTCTCTAATGACATGACTTGGTGATGGGTGGTGGCATTGGCTTTTTCTATTCATTTTAACAATATATTCTTGCCACAAATAGGGATCACTGGCACCAATATGGTGAAATTCTTGCAGCTGCCCCAGACAGATTTCAAAAAAGTATGGAATGATTTTGGTCAAAACTTCTATTTGTTCTTCTTGATTCTAAGTGGCAAGCCTTTCTTGAATTCAAGGAATTTCTTGCTACGATGCAAGTGTGGAGAATTTTAAATCTTATGTCATTGTAAATGTGCTGTTGTGTTGTCTTAAGTTTTTATTTGGTTATCTACCAACCTCTACTGGGGGCAGATCATGTCCACAAGCCTGGGGAAATGAGATTCCCAATGGAGAGTACGGTAGGACCAACACTTCTGGCAATTATTGCAGGATTGGAGCAAGAGAGGGGTTACAAGGAATTTAACTTAAATACACTAATCAAAACCAGTCATAGTAGAGACATCACCAGTTAAATATAGGACAATTCAGATCATGTTAAGATCTACAACTTTGATTTAACTAATATCAACAATCTATATTTTACTTCAAGATGGTAGGTCTTTCCTCGTGTTCTTGCTTGGATTTGTAAAACAAGATTATGCTTATCAGGAAGAAAATATTGGAAAGAGGAGTGAGGAGAATTTAGAGTTACTTACCTTCTATGTAGTGTAAGAGATCTCCTAAGGTTTTTATGGCACAATAACATGTTTGTGGTCTTGGCTATAAGCAACAGGAAATTAAAGATTGGTCTGTAAGCAACTAAACTTTTTATTTTACTTTAATCATTTTGGGTATTTACTAGTGTTTAGATGTGTTTTCATAACCACACCAACTTCACACTTACTTTACATGTTTAGTCCCACTTCAGACACCTAAAAGTACTATTAATGTACCAACCTCTTATGCTAAGGTTATATCTTTTTTTGTGATCTCAATGGTAATCCAAGATCACATGTATCACAATCCCATCTTTCCAAGATTAAATCATCCATCCATGAGTAGTCATCCCATGACCACACTTTAGCATCTTTAAAATACTTTAAGATATAAGGAACACCATCCCCCAATTCCTTTTTTTAATTTCCATTAAATCCCTTTTTGTCCATGGTAATGTTCACAAATACCACCACTAAACTAAAGCCCAAATGCCCATCCACTAAATTCTACTAACCTCTAGAACATCTTCACTATATAACTATACCTTTAATCACTAAGGAAGAGGACCACTCCTCTTCCTTTTTATGGTCCAAAAATTGGTTTGAGATAGAACCTAATATAAAGCTTGAGATGGGAGTTTAAGATCAAGTTCGAGATAAAGTCCAAAATTAGGTCCAAGATTGAGTTTGAGATTGAGTTTGATTTTGACTTTAAGCCCGAGACTGAGTTTGAGTCAATCTGAGACCAAATCTAAGACTAAATCCAAGACTCAATCTAAGTTTGAGTCTAAGATTAATCTAAGGGTGAAAGCCCAAAGTAGTCTTCTCCCAAACCCTAAGAGGTTTGGTAAATCCTTGTAAGATGGAAGAAAACCACACTCACATGATGGATGATAATATAACTAGTGGGGAGTCTAATGCTAAAGTGAACATAGATGGATATATGAAGTGATTTAATGGTGTTTAGCAAATACAATAAGCTATCATTGATGATATTGAGGGATTAGTCTTAATACATAGGGGTTCTTGTTATTAACTAGTGCAAAACATAATGAGATGAGAACTCTTTACTAGGCTAAGTATTTGTATAACATATATTCATATTCTAGATGCAAATTGGCAGAAGCTGGATCCTAGGAGCTAAAATACCATCTTCATGGGCTATCATGCTCATTCTAAGACTTACCACCTTCATGATCTTGCTCTCAAAAAGCTCATGGTTACTTAAGATGTTTCTTTCAATGAGCAAGAACTCTATCACCATATTCAAAGTATTAACTTCCTCCAGTTCTAATGTGGTGGACTTGTCCCTCGTCCTGGATGAGGAGCTCATCCAACCTCCAGCACAAGCAGTTCAAAGTTAGCTTGTTCCAAGAGGAGCAACACCTCCTCCACTTGGCAGTGGCATGACTTCCCCACCAACTTTGCTGCTAGTCATGATTGGAGGCTCTTCTAGCTTGCCTCCTCTAGATCCTCTCTTGACACCACCACCTCATCAAGAGATTAAGGCTGTTACACATTCAAGAC
>NW_003314331.1:996204-997799 GCF_000143415.4 Selaginella moellendorffii
CTATGCATGATGAGTATGACTCATTGATCATGAATGGAACTTGGATGTTGGTCTCCCTCCTAGCAAGAAGGCAATTACAGCCAAGTGGCTCTTCAAAAAGAAATACCAAGCTGATGGTAGTGTCAAGTTGATGGAGCTCTAGGTCAAGCTCAACTGCAAGGCCCATCAACTCCCTATATTTGTGAGAAGCTATAAGCTATGAAGCATGCCTTGTAGCGCTCAATATGATCTCAACGGTGATCTTGAGGAGGAAGTACAAGTAAAGCCTAATGAGGTAGAAAACCATTAATTGTAGTGTACCATGACCTGGGGCTTTGTTTCACCCTATAGAGTGCCTTGTGTAAGTAGTAGATGAGATGCTCCTGATTGGGATGTACAAACCTAGGAGGTTGGGTGGAGGTGTAGACTGATAAGAATCTCTACATATATCAAGATGGCCAAGGATTTCTATTCTTAGCCTTATATGTGGATTAGCCTCCAATAAGATGTGGCTCATCAACTAGATTAAGACTTATCTCTCTGCTAAATTTGAGATGACTAATCTGGGAGATTTGCACTATTGCTTCAGAATTCAAGTCTACTGAGATAGGCAACATGGAGTATTTGAGCTCTCTAAAGAGAAATACATCCACAACATTCTCCAAAGGTGCTTTATGCTTAATGCTAACTCAGTGGCTACTCCCATGGAAGCAGGCTCAAAGTTGTCTAAGGCCTTTAACTCGACATCAACTCTAGATGACACTCCCAAGGAGGAGAACACAACACTATACTGTTCAATGGTTGAGAGCCTCATCTACTTGATAGCCTTGACTAAGCTTGACCTCGCATCCAGTATGGGAGCAATCTCAAAGTTCTTGGACAACCTTCATCACCACATTGGGCTGATATGAAGTAGATCATAAGGTATGTGAGTGGTACAAGGAACTACACACTGAAATATGTAAGAGGAAATGGAGACAATGGTCTGGTGGAATATATAGACACAAACTAGGCAAGAGATCTAGATGATAGAAGATCTACCTCAGGGTATGTCTTCATGTACAACCATAATGTGGTTAATTGGTGTTGTAAGAGGCAGCAGGAGGCAGACAGGTCAAACAATGACAGAGTGTTCACCCCTACGAGCTCCACTAGAATCTCTCCATGTAAGTGGTTATATGACATATCCAGTTGCTCCAGCTCCTTAAGCATGCCCAATGTTTTGGGAAGCTCACTAGTGATGTTGTTGTGTGACAAGTTGAGGTACTGAAGGCCAATTGGAAGCTCTCCACATAAAAATTGGATGACAAGTCAAGCAATGTAGTTGTCCCAAAGAAACATTCATATCCCGTGTACTGTCCTTTGACTTGCAAGAACAAGTCACATCCACCACTTGCAGCTGTGTTATTTATCATATCTGGCAAAAATCCTTTAAATTGGATGCCTCCCAACTTAGCTGGTGAAAGTTGACGAGAATCTCACCACTGAAATTATTTCTTCTCAGACCAATTAACTCCAACAAAGTGTTGGTGCCAAATGGAAGTAATGGGAATTTCCCTCCAAAATTATTCCATGGCCAATGACAAAATCTTCAACACTTGAAACCGATGTCCAGG
>NW_003314332.1:0-55597 GCF_000143415.4 Selaginella moellendorffii
GCTCGCTGGGATCCATGAAAGGGTCCGGCTGCTCGTAGTCCGAGTGGACAATGTGAGATGACCCTTCCTCTGCTCGTCCATGGATTCTTTCGCTGGAGATCGTCCTGGGAAGTGAAGCTAGCAGCAGCAGCACCACCACCATCGCCATCTTTGCTACGTTGTCATGGAGCCTGTGGCGCTTTGGATTCTCTCTGCTGGCCATTATCATCCTTGTCCTGGAGGGTGGTCCTCTCGATCTAGCTCCATCTCTGCTGCTGCTCGTCATCACTGCTCTTCCCGATCTAGCTCCAACTCTGCTGCTGCCCGTCATCACTGCTCTTCTCGATCATCAAACGGAGTAGCTTCCCCCTCCCTCGTCTTTGTGTCTCCGTCGACGATGCACAGTGGCGGTGGTGGCGATGGAGATCCTGGAAGAAGGAAAACAAAACTAATGCGCTGCAAGTATTGAGATTTCAAACCTGTGCATGAGTTATTTATTCCTGTCCCTTCGCTGCTTTCTCGTCTTTCTCCTGTTACCAATCCACTCCACGGCTCCTCGAGGCATATTTTATCGATCGGGTAAATGCGATAGATCTCATGTAAAGCAACGTCCTGGAACAATGTGTAATCCCGGATCCCCGAGCGTAAGTGACTTGCTATGATTTCTGGCAGAGTAAACAATAACCTTGTTCTGTGCATTGTCTCCCTTTGACAACAGGGTTGAACGCAAACATTTCATGTCACCGCGGCCCTTCTTTTCGCGGACATAAAAGGACCAACTTGCAAGGAACTTCCATTCTTCCTCTCTTTCTCTCTCTCTCTCCTGTGATGCTGTAGACTATTAGAACAAAGCCAGGTTTAAAGCCGGGAGCTAAGTACCTCGCGCCTTGGATCTATCTCCGCTATAAAACTCCCTGATCAAGGCACAGTTCTTAGGAAGAATAGATTTCCAATTTCACCAGGTACCTTGCATGCCCGCTCGAAAGTTGGATGTTAAACAATCCCCCCCAGGGCGCATTCTTTAGCTCTCTTCCTTTTCTTTGTGTTTGCTTTTCCCTCTCCATGCTGGGTCCATGAGTTACGTGCATCGTACTACGTACAGTGCGATTTCCTCCACGCATTAGCTGTGACGTAGCAACAGGAGCAGAGTCAAGGATAACACTCAAATGAACTCATTCAAGAACTTATCGACTTACCACCCGCAGCAGAGGGTGCCTTTAAATTCTTAAAAGCTCCAGTTGGTGGTGAAGAATTGAGGAAGAAACGTCGTACTTCCTTTGTCTCACTCAGCATGTAGCGATCAAATCAGGCACACACGCATGCGGCAGCACAGCACACATGCACACAATGGCTGTTCCTGCCCTCTGCTGGTACAAGTCTTTCCTGCGTATGCCATGCCTGGGCAATTGCTTCTGCCCCCACCATTTATCGCAACATGCCAGCCAGCCGTTCGTTGCTGCTGCTGCTGCTGCTGCTGCTGCAAGATCCAAACAAAACTTAGGAAGGCCGAATATTTCGTGCTTACCTCATAAGCGTGGACGAAGCTCCCGCTGGACCACGAGGAATTAGTCGATAGCAAAGATCTCCAGCTGAAATCCTGAAAAGCGGACACACAATCCGGCAGCAGCAGCGACGTCTTTCCAAGACCAAAGCTTTTGATTGTAGTACCTGTGCCTGGCGCGGGTGGTCAAGAACTACACTTAAACCAGTCCGAGCGTTGCAAATCCAAAGCGAGCAAGGCGTTCAAAGTCAAGAACCCGAAAGGCAGTGACAACAATGACGCTCCAACAACAGCAAACAAGAACATCAGTGCAAGTTGCAAAGTAATATCTGGATGCATACCACCAGCCGGTGGCACCAGTCGGAAGAAACCGATCCGCAGAAGCACATGAGCGTTGTCATAAGTTGGGTGATGCGTTGGTGACGACCCAAAGAGGTGCGCTTTAAATAAAAATCCCAGCTTTTTCCATCCTTTTACTTGGAGTAGAATAAGCCCAAGGCTGTCCTCCTCCTCCTCAGCTCTGCCAAGAAACTTAAGTAGTACCCCCGCAGGATTTCAGAGGATAAAAATACAAAAGAGAGAGAGGGAAAGAGCACTCACCACCACATACTTGCATTTTTCTTCTTCCTCCGAGCAGCAGAGCTGCCTAGAATTGTTGGAGATCCTGTGCACCCACGTGCCAATCTTTCTCGGATTTCATACTTAAAATATACGCCCAGTGCCGCCCTCGATGTCATGGTTACAAACATCGCCGTTCTGTTCTGTCCACTTGTTTATGTATTCGGGGAAAAAACTAAGGTTGTGTGCCAGGACCATAGCCATTTTTTATCCAAATGCACCGATGTTACTTTAGGAATTTCTCTGCTTCGAACGTAGCGAACATCCAAGGATCAAGAACTCCCTGAAAGAGAAGAGAAAATAGAATGGTGTCGAATCGAACAAACAGGATCACAAGGAATGCAAAGACATACCCAGAGTGTATAGACTATGCGTGATCTGCGGCTGGCTATTCTTCTCCTTATATTGCTGCCATGCAATCTTCAAAGGGATTGGGCTTGTCATTTGGCCAAGTACCTCTCCGCAAAAGCCTGTCTTTTGATGACAAAGTGACTCGGAAAGGACTGCGAACGCGAAGCATGTCTTCTGCTTTTCCATCTGACGTGCCACACCCTGCCTTAAATCATCTCTTCAAATATATTTGAGACCTGAACACAAGAACAGAACCATCAGTACGATGGATGCTTGAAAATCATATCAGACCTCGTCGAGCTTCTCGGGCCTAATCAATGCTTTCATGAGCGTTGTATAAGTTATCTTGTCAGCTGTCAATCCCTGAAACCGAAAACATCAAAAGGTCGCAGCGAACAAAACGTACAGCTTCGTTTGATGTATTCAAACACCGGGAACACCACCTGACCAGACTAAACGCGTTGATCACCAGGTGTATCTCAATATTTTTCATGCTCGCACATTCCCTGCAAGGGCATCACCTCGTTCAAGAACACCGGAATGAAAGAATCGAAAAGCATAAACACGGTACCAGTTGAGCTGAGTAAGCCGCTAGCGACGGTCCCATTCCATCGCCTGGACTGGAACAAGCGTGCTTGAATGTATATATCCACAGAGGTTGTGTTTGGAAACAGTCACTCGGAACGCATCTCCTCGACAATCGCGTTCATGGTTCTGCTCTCACCGTTAATTATAATGTTGAAAGTTCGAGCCGTCGTTCACCATCACTGGCCGCCCGGCCTTCATCGACGAAGAGTTCCAAGACACCATTCGAAACATCTCTCGCAAGAGCTGCAGCCTTTGTGCCACTGAGCTGTGTATCGTTGTCATCTAGGAGTTTGGCCAGATATGACAGTCTCGCATCTCCTCCCGGGCGAGCATAAGCACCGACGAGCAGGCAGTAAGTTATCGTCGTCCCTGACACTGTCTATTAGCCTTTCCTCAAGGATATACAGTTATCCCGGAAGCTTGCAACTTCTCCACGGAATTTGTGAACTTGCAAAGATGAGACGACTCCTTCGGCTTGTATATCCACAACACCATGGTCTAAATTTTTCCATAGTCCTTGTTCTCTACGTTGAATCCACGAGCTTTAGTTTCTTCTCTCTTCCATTCTTTCTAAGAGCGAAGCTCTAAACGGTTCTATCAACAAAAAATTCCCTCTTTTTCCAATCTCTCGAGCAATGCCGCATCAATTTCATATAGGGAAGCGTACCTCCCACCACGCCGCCCTCCTCCAAAACCCTACGTTCGTCATTCTTGGATCCATCGCCGTGGCGACATGAATGCACAGCTCAAGAACCCTAAAAGAACTTACAAATGATAGCTTAAATACATTCATGTTTGAGGAACCCTAGAAGCAGTGGGGCGATGGCGCTTTGTTTCTGACCGATTGTGAGGTGAGCTTTGGTGATTGTCTGATGCGCTGCGTGAATGGTTCTTGATTCTCCTGGATTTCTAGCTGGATTCGTCCATGGGATGCGCCAGTAGAGCCTCAAAATCAGGGTGTGGATTCTTTGCATTCTTGCCCGCTTTCTTCAATCCTTTGTCGCGATTTTCTTACCATGGAGTCTCTCTTCCAGGCACTGTAAGCCTCCATTCCCACGATTGTTTGGTGGAAAGATCCATAGTGCTAGCGTGATTCCAAGGCATTCATCGGTATCAGCGGCTCGCGCGAGGAGCTTGAGGAATTCGATGGTGTCTGAGGTAGCTGTGGTGAAATCTCCTTCCGACAAGCGAGACTACGAGATCGTTCACTTGAGGAATGGCCTGTCGGCGCTCCTCATTCACGACTCGGAGATCAAACACTCGGTGACGAACGTCGAGAAAGCTCCTTTAGCGGCTTCCAGCGAAGAATCGGACTATGACGACGACGAAGACGACGAAGAAGATGACGAAGAAGAGGAGGAGGAGGAGGATATGGCTCGAGACGAGGTTCCAGAAGATGGAAAGAAGCGGGGTGGCATGGCTCAAGCGAAGAAGGTAAGTTGCTCGTTTGTTTCCATTCTTTGAAATAACCTTTGTGGTTTTCGAGTGTAGGCAGCTGCTGCTATGTGCGTGAGTGTGGGAAGTTTTTCCGATCCCAAAGATGCTGAAGGACTGGCGCACTTTCTCGGTGAATTTCTCTTCTCTTCTTCTTTTTGGTTTGTAATGACACAATGTGTTTTGGACAGAACACATGCTTTTTATGGGGAGCTCAAAGTTTCCAGACGAGAACGAGGTATTGTCTTTGTCTTCTGCTTCCTATTTGCCATGTAAAACTATATGGGTTCATTCAGTACGCTGGATTTTTGGCCGAACACGGTGGGTCTTCGAACGCGTTTACGGAGATGGAGTATACGTGTTACCATTTTGACGTGAATCACATGTATCTAAAGCCCGCTTTAGAGAGGTCGGAGCTACTTTTGATTTTATACCATCTTACGTTTTTTCCTTTGCAGATTCTCGCAATTCTTTATTTCTCCTCTGATAAAAGGGGACTCGGTTGAACGCGAAGTTCAAGCAGTCGACTCAGGTATGCGATTACTACAGGATTCTTTAGGATGCATTCGTTGACTTGGTTGTCTTTGCCAGAGTTTGTGCAGGCTTTGCAAAATGATGGCTGCCGGTTGAATCAGCTGAAATGCCACACAGCTGATCTTCTACATCCCTATAACCGCTTTTCTTGGGGTATTCAATACATTTTAAAAGTCATAACGTGTATCGGTGGGATCTGCTTCAGGAAATGCCAAAAGCTTGGGCGAAGCTATAACAAAGTGTACTGACATTCGTCAAAAGCTCATCGAATTTTACAAGCAACATTATCTGGCAAATCGTATGAAGCTTGTTGTTCTTGGCGGAGGTGAGTGGTAAGCCCACGTTTGCGCCTTTTGTGACTTGTCCTTGATGCTTTTTGTGCCTGCAGAACCCTTGGCCACACTCAAGGAGTGGGTAACAGAATTGTTTGAAGACATTCCGGAAGGCAGCAGCAAGCCGCAACGTTTTTCCTGGAATGGGCCTGTTTGGCCTGCAGGGAAAATCTATCATGTGGAATCAGTTAAAGATCAGCATCGACTTATATTGAGCTGGGTCATGCCATGCTTGCACACCGAGTATCTGAAGAAACCTCATGACTACCTCTCTCATATAATTGGACACGGTACGTTCATGGTTTTGATTGACAAAAGAGTTACTATTTTTTTTCTTCGTCGGTGCAGAGGGAAAGGGAAGCTTGCTGCAGTTTCTAAAAGCAAATGGCTGGGCCACAGATTTAGCTGCGGGTGTTAGCGAGGATGATTTTGAAAAGAGTACTGCTGGCTATCTTTTCTCAGTCTGTATTAACTTGACTGTCTCCGGCTTGGGCAAGGTAATTCATCTGATTCTCTTTGGATGTGTTAAATGACGCCTGAATGCAGATCCACGAAATCGTAGGAAATTTTTTCGAGTTTGTTAAATTGCTTCGGGATAGTAAACCTCAGGAGTGGATTTTTGAAGAGCTTCACGCAGTTTCGGCCATGGATTTTAGATTTGTGGAAGAAGAACCAGCAGATGATTACGTCTCCACTCTTGCAAGTAAGCAAATGCGGAACAGAAACATCCATAACAACGTGTTTTTGTTCGGGCAGAGAATATGCACCTATTTCCAGAGCACCATGTTATTTATGGTGATTATGCTCATGACCAGTGGGATCCCAAGCTGGCAGAAGAGCTTCTGAACTATTTGAGCCCCATGACGATGCGAGTTGATATTGTTACGAAATCATTCAACAAAGACGCACCAGGTATTTTTTTTCGTGTTCTTTAAGGCGTATGCTAACCAATTTATGAATCTAGATGTGGTGTTCGAGCCCTGGTTTGGAACACCTTACGTCGTGAACGAAGCACCGAAAGATCTACTCAACGGTTGGCTTAATCCACTGGCTGTAAACGATGCATTACACCTCCCGGCTGTCAATGAGTTTATATCTCGTGACTTTAGCATCAAGTCCGCTGATGACTCCAACGTGCTGCCCGTTGTTATCGCAGAGGACTCGTCAGTGAAGGTCTGGCACAAGCTGGATCGGACGTTTCAAACTCCTCGAGCAAATGTGTTTATGAAACTCTCTTGCCGAATGGACGGTCTGCGCTCCGAGGTGCTAACAAGCTTGTATACGTTGCTTCTAAAGGATGCTCTAAACGAGACCATATACATGGTACGTTTTTTTTTTTTTTTTTCCAGTTGTGACAAGCTCGTCCATATTTTCGTTTTTTCAGGCAACTGTCGCCGGTTTGTCCTCTTCAGTGGTGGCGAACATACATAATATCGAGTTTAAGGTGCATGGCTACAATGAGAAGCTGGGCGTTCTTGCCCAGCAAATATGTCAACTATTGAAGGCGTTAGTACCCGCGAATGATCGTTTCGAGGTCAATACAAATTCGCTTTATAACTTTGAAACTTCTAACTTTTTGTTTTTCAGGTCGCCAAAGAGCAGTATGAACGACTCTGCCGAAATGCCAGAGTAAAGCCCATGACTCACTCAGCAGCTCTTAGAGTTCAAATCCTTAGAATGGGAAGCTGGAGCGAAGAGGAAAGGCTGGCGTGTCTTTCAACATTGAGCGCTGAAGATGTCCGTAATTTCATTCCCCAGCTTTTCAGAGAGGTAAGAGTTTTATTTTCATGCTAGTTTATCCTATAGCTAGAATGAATTTCCATTAGGCACACGTGGAAGCTCTTTGCCATGGCAACCTTACGAAAGAAGAGGCGCTTGATATTGTGAATGTCGTGAAAAGTACGGTGGTGACTGTACCAATGCTAGAAGAAACGATGCCAAAGATAAGGATTGTGAAAATCCCTTCTCAGACCGACTTTGCGTATAATGTCCCGGTTGTGAACCCATTGGAAGAAAACTCTGTTGCTGAGGTACGCAAAATCTTGTCGGCTGGTGTTTTCTGAAGTGTTGGATTCGTGTTTTAGCTGTATTTTCAAATGGGATTGGATCTGGGAGCCGAGTCTGTCCGTGAACACATTCTCGGTGATCTTTTTGAACAAATGGTTTACGAGCCATTCTTCAACCAGCTGAGGTATGGTTTTCTTCGTTGACTCGCCAAACACGAACTCTTGACGCCGGTACTTCCAGGACGATTGAACAACTAGGATACAGAGTTGATTGCGGAACTCGTTACACCTATGGTGTATTGGGATTTTGCTTCCGGATTATGTCATCCAAGTACAGCCCCACGCACATCCACAAGCGAATTGAGGACTTCATCGATAAGCTGCAAAAGACTCTAGTAAGAACCATTCACTCTTGAGTGAGAGGCGGTCTCATCTTTGTTTGCTCAGGATGATATGTCGGAGGAAGCGTTTGATAACTACAAAAACTGCCTGATAGCAGAAAAGATGGAGAAAGACAAGTGCTTGAGTGAAGAAACTGACCGCCACTGGGGGCACGTACTGGACCAAAGGTATAGATAATAGTCTCATCGTTTCCAACTGGTTGCTTACACAAGTTGAGATCGTCTTCTAGGTACTTGTTTGATGCTCATGAGAAAGAGGCAGTGGCCCTCAAGGACATCAAGAAAGAGGACGTGGTGGAGTGGTACAAGCAGCACATTAGAGCTGGCGGATCCATGCGGCGAAGCTTGTGCATCCACGTCTGGGGGTGTCAGTTCAAGGACGAGATGCAGAAGAACAAGAACAAGAGGAACAAGAGGACACCTTACAGGCTGATCGAGGATATAGACGAGTTTAAGAACAAGGCAGAGTTATATCCTCCATTTCCATGATCCAGGTACTGGAAAATTCTCAATTGCAAAACCAGTTTTTCCAAAGGAAAGCTCTCGTAAAGACGGTCATAGAGTTCTTGGAGGAGATCGAGCTTCGATGGCAGTATGGCCACGACGAGCGTTTTGTCACCGGCAGAGTTGGATCTCGTCCAGAGCTGCAAAACACTCCACCGGGCTCACGGCGTCAGCGCGTCAATTCTCTCTGGACCAAATGGAGACGCCACCTACACTCGCAACACTCTCCTCCAGATGTACGCCAAGCTCGGCAGCGTCCACCACGCCCGCTCCATCTTCGACTCCATCGCTAGAAGAGATGACTACTCTTGGGTCATGATGCTCACGGCCTATGCCCAAAACGGGCATCTCACCCTCGCAAGGAGCGTCTTTGACGCCATGCCCGAGAGAAACGTCGCTGCGTGGAACGCGATGCTGGCAGGCTATGCCCAGAATGGTCGTCTCGAGGAAGCAAAAGAGGTTTTCTCCGAGATGCCTGTTTGGAATATCGTCTCGTGGACAACTATGGTGACTGCAAATGCCCAGAACGGGTATGTTCTTGAGGCAAAGATCCTCTTTGAGAAGATGCCAGAGATCAACTTGGTCTCTTGCAACGCTCTCCACTCGGCATTCGCTCGGAATGGTTTCGTGAGAGAAGCGAAAGAGGTGTTTGATTCAATGCCGGCGAGGAATGTCTTGTCATGGACGAGCATGCTGACTGCATATGCTCAAAAGCGGCATATCGACCAGGCAATGGAGTGTTTCCGCGAGATGCCAGAGGCCAACGTCGTTTCTTGGAACACAGTGCTGGGAGCTCTCTCTCAGTCCTCCCGAGCTGGCGAAGCAAAGAGAGTGTTTGCAAGAATGCCAGAGACCGACTTGATATCCTGGAACGCAGTTCTGGGAGCAGTGGCCGGGAACATCACCGACGCAGTGGAGCTCTTCGATAGAATGCCGGAGAGAAACACTGCCTCCTTCAACACGATGATCACAGCTTACGCTCAGCACGGTCGGCTCGAAGACGCGAGGAGGATTTTTGAGGTGCTTCCCGAGAGAGACATGATTTCGTGGAATGGGATGCTCACAGCGTACGCACAGAACGGTCACGTAGCGCAAGCTGCGAGGATTTTCTTCCAATCAATGCCAAAGCACGACATGGTGTCCGGGAACATTCTCCTGGCAGCTTACGGCCAGGCCGGGCGTGTGCAAGAGGCAAAGAGCGTCTTTGATGGCATGATGGAGCACAATCTAGTGGCCTGGAATGGAATGCTCGTCGCTTACGCCGCGAAAGCTCGACTAGAGGACGCAAAACTGGTTTTTGATGCGATGCCGGACAGTGATATCGTCTCCTGGAATGTGATGCTCGGCTTGTATGCTCAGGCCGGGCATTTGGAGGAGTCGCAGTGCCTGTTTGGAGTGATGAAGGAGAGAAACGTTGTGTCGTGGACGAGCATGGTGGCAGCGTACGCTCAAAACCGGCAGCTCCAGCAAGCTCGGAGCTTCTTCTTCGAAATGCCCGAGTGGAACGTCGTGACTTGGACGGCCATGCTCGTCGCCTACGCTCGAGACGGTCACCTGGAGGAGGCAAAGTTTGTGTTTGATAGCATGCCAGAAAGGGACCAAGTTGCGTGGAACGCTTTGCTCGAGGCCTATGCCGAAGCTGGTCACTTGGATCACGCGAAGAACTTGTTCGATCAAATGCCGGATAGGAATCTCGTCTCCTGGACCGCGATGCTCGCAGCGCATGCTCAAGATGGTCTTCTCCTAGAAGCTGAATTGCTCCATCACTCGATGCCACAGCGAGACTCGGCCACTTGGAACGTAATGCTCGACGGCCAAGAGGGTCTTCTCGATCGAGCAAACTCTTCGATCGACGCACTCGAAGTTTTCCAGCTCGTGAAGATCGAAGGCATGGAACCGGACGAGATTTCCTTCCGGTGTATACTTTTGGGTTGCAGCCACACGGGGGATGTAGGCGCCGCCAGATCTTGCTTTGCTTCGCTCGTCTCGGACCACTCCATGAAACCATCCAAGGAGCTCTACACTTGCATGGTGGATATCTTGTGCCGGGCAGCATACTTGGAGGACGCTCATGAGCTTCTCAACACCATGCCTTTCATGCCTCAAGCAATGGACTGGCAGTGCTTGCTTCGGGCTACGCGAAGCCATGACTTTGCCACTGGTGCGAGTGATTCCGATCAAGCAGCCAAAAGAGCTCTGGATTTAAATTCGAAATCCTCCGCGCCGTATGTATTATTAGCAAATTTGTATTCTAGAACCATTCAAAACTAAAGAATATACTTAGATCCTTATTTCCAACAGCTTGATTTTTATTAATTTAAATGTAGCAATTGATAAGCACTCTATCATGAAATTCTTTTTAGTCTCTTCTGGTTTACTGGTTAGTTTATTCTTAATTAGATTCATACATGCAGCAGAAATTGATTGCACACTACGTATCCCTAAATATAAAGAATTCACAATAAAATATGATAATGGTATAAATGTACTAATCATTTACATTGATTAAATCAAGACTATGAAATTTTTGTTTTTCATGGTGCTGCACAATTTTTAACGAATGGCTGGCGCGGTTGGCAAAATTGGGCTTTTAGAGGTTGTTTCTTTCATGAATTAAATTCTGATAGTGTTGTATTTTGTTGAAATAAAATATTATCATTGGCTTTCTAAATAATATGGTTAATAAAAGGTTTTGCCTTGTTAAATCTAGTGCGAGACAATGTTTGCAAGCATTACATACGGTGCTGGATGGTTTGGATCTGACTCAAGAGCCAACTTTGCCATGAGTGGTGCTCCTTTCGGACTCATCTGGCTGAAACTGAGCAAGCTCTGCCAGTTGATGACGTCGTTCACAAACGGCATGCTCTTGACAAGCTCCTGTGCGTTGTTTACATCGCCAGATCGAGCGAAGACGTCGGCCAAGCAGCCATAGATAACCTTGGATGGTTTCATGCCAAAGTCCCTCCTCAGCGACCAAACCAAGTCCCGGGCCACCAAAACACTTCCGGCGTAGTTGCATCCCAGCACAATGCACAGGAAAGTGGTCTCGTTTGGTTCCATGCCCGCCATCTCCATTCTCTGGAAGAGCTTGACGACGTTTCCCAGGCCTCCTCGCTGGGAGAGAGTTGCAAGCATCGAATTCCAAGACACCACATTTGTCTCCGGCATCTCGTCCAACAACACTTTCAAGGCCCCGTCCAAAAGCCCATTCCTTGCGAAGGCCCACAGCATCACATTCCAGGAGACAACGTCCTTTTGGATCATCCGGAAGAAGAAATCTTTGGCATCGGTCAGAGGCCCGTTCTCGGCATAGCCGGACAAGAGAGTGTTCAACGAAACCATGTCCCAAGCTGGCATTCCATCAAAAAGCAATTTTGAGTCGTCGACAAGCCCGTTTTGGGCGTAAGCACCGAGCATGGCGTTCCATGAAACCAAGTTTCTCTTGATCATCACGTCAAACAAGCTCTTGCATTCCTCGACTCGGCCACTCCGAGCGTACGCGGTGAGCATCGTGTTGCTGGACACCAGATTTGTTTCTTTCATCTCGTCAAAAAGTCTCTGTGCCTCGTTTGTATTATCGACTCGTGCATATCCATCAAGCATGATGTTCCAAGCTACGGCATCCCAAACCGGCATCTTGTCAAACAAGGCTTTTGCTTTGGGGATTTGCCCGTTTTGAGCGTAGGCCGCCACCATGGCCGTCCACGAAACAATGCTTTGCTGTGGCATCTTATCAAACAAGGCTCTTGCCTCGTCAACTTTTCCACTGCTCGCAAACGCATGTAACATTCCAGCACACGAGACAAGGCTGTGCTCAGGCATGGAATCATAAAGAGCCTTCGCCTTCGCAAAATCACCGCTTTGGACAAATGCTGTAAGCATAGCGTTCCAAGAAACCGTGTCTTTCTCCTCAATGGAATTAAACAGGTAGAAAGCTTTGTCGATCTCACCGCTGGAAGCGTAAACATCTAGCATAATCGTGTAAGCCGCCAGAGATTTCTCAGGCATAGAATCAAAAACTCGTTTCGCCTCTTCAAAATGCCCACTTGCGGCATACGCTGTTAACATTCTTAACCACGACGCAGCATTCCATTCGGGCATGGCAGCACAGCTATCCGCCACCTTTCTAAACTCCTTTGACTGCCCATAAACGACTATAAGCGCGTTCCACGAGAAAATGTCCCATGCAGGCATAGAATCAAAGAGCTTCTTCGATTCTACAACATGACCACTCTGGGCATATGCAGTAACGATCGTGTTCCACGACACTAAATCCCTTTCGAGCATTGAATCGAACATCTTCTTGGCATCTTGGAGATGCCCAGCGCGGGCATAAAGTCCCAGCATTGTGTTCCATGAAACAACGTTGGTCTCCGCAAATTCCTCGAGGAAGAACTTGCGAGCTTGCGACACCATTTTCTTGTGAGCGTAGGCAGCTAGCATGGCATTGCAGGAGCTCACATTCCTGGCGGGCATTCGATCGAAAAGCTCTCTGGCCTCGGTGACGCGGCCATTGCGAGCGTAGAACGAAAGCATCGACACCCATGCCGACTGATCCAAACTTCCCTTGCTGGAGAGAAGATGGTCGAAGATCGCGCGAGCCTCTTCCACGCTACCACACCGGCGGATATCAAGAACAGCCAGCTTCTATCAAAATGTGTGTAGTCTTATCAAAATCGCAAGAAGAAAACGAGAAGCATCATAGCTCTATCAAAGAGAAGCGCGAGAAGAAAACCAAAAAGCTAGAGACAATACTTACAGGAGGGGAAAACCGCTGCGTGCTCTCGATCTTCTTTCACTGCTGGCGGGGTCTCGCACGACCAATAAGGCGGCATTGATACGGTAGCAACGCTGCTGATATCGGACTGTTTAGCTCCAGGAGCTCGCCATCGATCCCACAACCTTGAAGATCATTTCCTGCGGTTTTTAGTATAGCTTGGCGCACCTGTTTGTTGCAAAGCATTAGCGAAGTAGCGAAAGCAAAAAAAGATGTTGATGCGGGAGGGAGCGAGCTTACCTTGATGTACTCGACGAATGGTAGTTTCAAGTGACGGTTGAACTGCATCGACCAGAAGAAACGCAGGAGTTGCAACCGGCCCACTGCTCGCACGATGATCAAGTCGAGGTTCCCGTCGTCGTGCTCGGCCCCGGGAGCAAGAACTTGAGATGGTAGGCACTGCACCGTCTTGCACTGATGGTTGCACAGCATAATTCCCAGAAAGTATCCCTGCCTGTGCTCCCACTTTGGCACCACGCTGTCACTGGACGGTGGGAAGCTATCCGACTCGGAGCTGAATCTGGAGTCGACTGGACTGTCCCATTTCGGTCCCGGACTGTCCCATTTCGGTGCTGGACTGTCCCACTTCGGTGCTGGACTGTCCCACTTCGGTGCCGACGACACGTTTTCTGCTTCCCCGTTGGAAGAGATCACAGAGTTGGCACGCGAAACTCTGGCCGACTCGCCGTCCACGCTCAGCCCCGACCAGCTTTTCTCGGACCTCGACTTGGACCTCGTCCGTGGCCTCGGAGACGGACTAGTTGTTCCGTGGTGGACGGAAAGAGCCTCCTCGGTGCAGCAACCGGGAAAGGAAGCTCGAGTCGAGAGTTGCTTCTTTGTCTTCCCGTCGAGGCCTCTGACGTAGTCGGATGGCTCGTTTGTAGCATCGTGATCATTCTCCGTCGAAGTGCTTCTTGAAAAGATGGCCTCGATGGTCCCTGCCTCGAGGTCTCCATGTCTGTCGACTTCCAGACGAACGTTCGGGCCGCTGGCTTCGTCTTTCTTGGTGTCGACTGGGACGAAATCTATTTCACACTTGTACTGCGGCAAACGGAGTAGCTTCAGAGCACCTGCTACGAAGTACCGCAATGGTCCAAACCTTTTCTGGTATTTACTAGAAAGCTCCAAGACTGCAATTCACTTAAATCAAATCCTGTGGTAGCAAAAGGACAATGAGATACCCACCATCACTCATAAATCCATAATATGCAATTGTAAAGCCAAGATGAACAGCACCAGTTTTTGTCCATTCCACGCCAAGAACATCCATACCCACCATGCCTCCCTAAAACTCAAAAGACGAAAATGAGAAAGTCTAGCCTTGACTCCAAAATAGCAGAACAAAGGAATACTACCTTCACGATTGCAACAGCAGCGGAGACGGGATCGCGAATACCTAAGACGGTCCATACCAACGAGTTATCAGAGCCGGCCGGGATAATGCCAATGGGAACCTCCGATGCTCTGTGTGGATTATCTCTGCTAAGTAAGCCGTTCAACACCTACACAAAAACAGAAAGCAAGCAACGGAGTCTTTAAGACCGTGTTTCCCGATGAGTAAATTACCTCGTTCACAATCCCGTCGCCACCAACACAAATAATTCCTAAAAGAGACAAGTCAGTTGCAAAGTGAACACATGGTACGCTAGAAAACGCGTGACTTACCATCTGGACAAGTAGAGAGATCGACAGTAGATGCCAGTGTTTGAGCGTGACGGGCATCCGTGGTCTCGACAATTGTAAGTCTAAAACCAGCCAGCTGTAAGAAAGATGCACTGTGTCCGTGAGTAAATGCAAAGTGAATGCTCAAAGTACTTGCCTTCAGGACTGGCTCCGCCTTACTGAACACCTTGCGAGCACGACCACGACCGGAGCGAGGATTCAGAATGACAAGCACCGTAGGACGGGACCGGCACCTGATCGAGGGAGACGGAGAGGATCCCGCATCGACAACAGTGCTCTTCTTCTTCGAGGATGCGAGCGGGTGCCTCAAAAAGTTGATGTGGCAACCTTGGTCGGCGAAGGCAGAGACCCACTGCAAAACCTCTTCGGCATCAGGAGCTAGGAAATGTAGATCTTTCCGAGACCTCCGCGAGCTCGAGATCCATTTCTCTTTCGTGACTTGATACGAGTGAATTGTAAAGCGTCGACTTCCGTCGCTGTAAGAAACCTGGCAAGTTACACGAATGAGCAACCAAGCGAAGAAACGAAAGAAGAAAGAAGAAAGAACTTACAGCGACAACGTCTTCGAGCCTCAAACAGTGAAGACCCCAGATGAGTGCCTTGGTAGTGAGCTTGGCGTGGACCTCCACAGTAGCCATGTTTATGTTCTCTTGCGTGCCAGTGCCTGGAGGAGCCACCATACCCGTCATGACAATCTCCCCCAGCAAATCCAAGTCCTCATCCTTGATATTTATTTTGTGGTCGCCAGGTACCTCTCTCTCGCCTTTCTTCGAGCGCCTGGCACTTCCAGAGAGCCCCCATTTGCTCTTCTTGGACGATGGTGGAGGGGGCAAAGCCTGCGGCGGCGCCTCCTGGTCCCCCGGCTGAGAATTCTCCGTCTTCTTCGCTAGAACGCGTAGAGGATTGATCGAACCCCGCATCTCTGCCCAATTCCCACGACTCACAGCGCCGATCGTAGTACCATCCCCTGGAAATTTAGAAGGCCGAGTTAGCGGCGCGAGAGAGAAGGGGAAAAAGACCTAGGAAATGCGCGACAATCAAGGATCTGGAGGAGAGAGAATGCGCCTGGCTACAGTGAGGAAGAGCTGCATTCCAGCTAGAGGACGAGAGAGAGTGCCGTGAGCACGATGATCTTCTCGGAATTTCGTACAGCGCCTACGATCTAATCCCCAAATCACACTGTTTGGATCGTGAGCTTACCTGTTGGCGCCGCCGTCGCGCTGCTACAGTGTTCTTCGCTCCTCCTCCTCTTCCTTGCCTGACCCGCTGCTGGGCATGGTCTGTGACATCAGCAAATGCCCTAGAAGGTGGAGCATATTCTACTAGATACTTTTTTACGAGATGCGGATCTCAAACCTGGAATAAATTGTGGCCCTAAAATTACGCTCTCGGGGTATATGCGAATTTGAAGTAGAGAATGTTTCGGGCCAGGTTTAGGGTTTTCTAGCGAGAGATGGATTCGATGATCGGCAGCTGCGCCTTCGCTGCCACGGCCCCTAGGTTTGCATCCGGGAAGACGCCCGCGCTAGGGTTTGCCGATTTCACCCGAAATGCGGCTCCGTCGTTGCTGGGATCAAGAACTCCACGGAATGGAGCACTCTCAGCGCGCACAGGGAAGAGATTTCTCCCAATCAGGGCCACGGCAGTGAAGGAGGCCAGGAATCGCGATCCGCCAGCGGCGGTAAGTCCGGATTGTCGCAAAGTCATGGTGATTGGGGGCGATGGCTACTGCGGCTGGGCGACAGCATTGCATCTTTCCAAGCAGGGCTACGAGGTTGCAATCGTGGACAGCCTTGTGAGGAGGCTCTTTGACGAGCAGCTCGGCACTTACACTCTTACGCCCATAGCTTCGATCCAGGAGAGACTAAAAAAGTGGAAAGAGAAATCCGGCAAGACGATTGATCTCTTCGTCGGTGATATCTGCGAGTTCCAGTTCCTGGAGAGCTGCTTCAAGTCTTTCGAGCCCAATGCAGTGGTACACTTTGGCGAGCAAAGATCGGCACCGTATTCCATGATCGATCGCTCTCGAGCGGTGTACACGCAGCACAACAACATCGTTGGAACGATCAACGTCCTGTTCGCGATCAAAGAATTTTCTCCGGAGTGTCACCTAGTGAAGTTGGGGACGATGGGAGAGTATGGAACTCCAAACATCGATATCGAGGAGGGATTTATCACCATCACGCACAATGGAAGGACCGACACTCTACCATATCCCAAGCAGGCAAGCTCGTTCTATCATCTCAGCAAGGTTCACGACTCCCACAACATTGCTTTTACTTGCAAAGCTTGGGGAGTGAGAGCCACAGATCTAAACCAAGGAGTAGTCTATGGAACCTTCACTCCAGAGACGCAGGAAGACGAAGCTCTGATCAACAGGCTCGACTACGACGCCATCTTTGGCACTGCTCTAAACAGGTTTTGCGTCCAGGCAGCCATCGGGCATCCATTGACAGTTTATGGGAAAGGAGGACAGGCAAGAACTCTCGAGCTTTTTGTTCGATGGAAGGCTAACTCTTTTCTGATCTAGACTCGAGGGTACCTGGATATCAGGGATACAGTGCGGTGTGTGGAGCTCGCCATCGCCAACCCAGCAAAACTGGGTGAGTTTCGAGTTTTCAATCAGTTCACTGAGCAGTTTTCCGTGAACGAGCTTGCCAAGCTCGTCACAAAGGCCGGCGAGAAGCTGGGGATTGAGGTGAAGACCCAGAGCGTTCCAAATCCTCGAGTAGAAGCGGAAGAACACTACTATAACGCCAAGCACACCAAGCTGATGGAGCTTGGCCTGGAGCCGCATTTCCTCTCCGAGGGGCTGCTCGATTCGCTCCTCAATGTGGCGATCAAATACGCTGCTCGCATCAACACGTCTTTGATCATGCCCGACATCTCCTGGAAGAAGATTGGAGTCACGCCCAGAACGCTAGTCTCCAAGCAGCCTTGATGATCCTTTTTGTTCTTCTTTAACTTCGGAAAGTATGCCCCGAATATTCGTTGTTTGCGAATATGCTATAAATATTCTAAAATATTTTGCAAAGAGCTCTTCCCGCGCGCCATAGCTAGGGTTTTAGGGGACTCATCGATGGGAGCGGCGTGAAGGAGGCGATGAGGTGCAATGCGTGCTGGAAGGAGCTGGAAGGGCGCGCCGTAGCCACTGTCTGTGGCCACATTTTCTGTAAGCGCGCGCGCTGGCGCCGATCGATGGATCCCATGCGATTTCGTCTGTCACTGATCGCGATGCTTGCTTCTCGCCAGGCAACGAGGATGCCGCCAAGATTCTCACTTGCGACTCAACATGTCCTCTGTGCGAGCAGATCTTGTCCAAGAGGTATGATCTACCAAAATATTTCTCCCCCATTGCAATCACCGCCATTTCAGCAACATGAAGTCCCTCGACTTGAATCCAAACGACGACTGGACTAATGTAAGTCGATCTGTGCCTGGCAATCGTCTAAGATCCAAGGTTTCGTGCAGATGATCATGGCCGGAGTACCGCCTCACTGCAGTATCCTTTCTCAAAGTTGTGCTTCTCCAGTGTTTTTTTTTTTTTTTTTGTAAGCTAGCTAGCCAGGCGGCCTTAACTCTGCAAAGTCATGAAGAGCGCGTTCAAGGGTGTCATCTTCTGGATCGGGCAGAAAGACGTGGAATCGCAGCTCACAGTGAATCGGGCAACGCAATGGAAGCAGAAGTGCAAAGAAATGGAAGCGACCTTTATGCAGAAGATGTCCGAGTTCCAGGGAGCTTACCAAAAGGCCGTCAAGAGAGTCCAGGCGCTGGAAGCCGAGCGAGACAGCCTGCTCAAAGACAAGAGCGAACTGGAGGAGAAGTACTCGGAGAAGTCACGGTAAGCTAAACTCATGAGTTCTTGGTTGTTTTTTAATTCAGGGGAATGACTTACAGGCAGAAGAGGAAGCTGGAGGAAATGTACGACTCTCTTCGTACCGAGTACGAGAAAACGAAGATGAATGCTTCACGGCCGCCTCCAGCACGTATGGGAAGCCCGAACGGGATAGCCGACTCTGATCTCTGGCAGTCGAGGCCTGCTCAAAAAGCCGGGGCATTCCACCATCAATCGCTGCTTCCTCCGACGAGAAGACCGGCACCAGCTCCTGCTCCAATGCTAACGAACAGGCAGCGTCAGACCTCTCCATTCAAGTCGGCGGACTCGGACATGTTTGCGCCACCGCCACCTGCCAGGAACACCTCGAATGCGCTGCGAAATCTGCTGCTCTCGCCACTCAAGAGGCCAATATCGAGACTTGGAGCACCCGGACTGAGGTACCCAAAGTTTAAGCTTGAGTGCGCGTGAGTGACACCTTCTCTTTAAAAAAAAAAAAATTGTGCTTGCAGCTCTTGAGCTGGACGGAGGAGGCGCGATCGAATCAAAAAGCTCAAATTCTACTTCGTGTAAGCACGTCATTTGTTTCTGTACAGTTCTTTTTTCTCGCGTTTAAATTGTCAGCTGACAGCGACTTTGAGAGGTTTTTGGACTAATTTAGGGCTGACGGTTTGAGGCCAGTCTCAGAAGATAGTCTTTGTGAGACGCTACTTCAACCGTGTCTGCATTTGCGATATTCGCATCGAGTAGATGCGAATCGCGTCCCCGCCGGGGTCGGTGACAGCTCCGCCTTGGCAACGTGAGCAACGCCGCAAGGTTTTTGGTTGTTCGTCGTTTTCATTTCACAGGACGGACTCCCAGCTCTCCGTTTTGGTACACTCAACTCATCAACCGACGGCTCAAGCAATCGTTGGCGGCGTTGTATCCGAGGTAAGGAACTTGTTTTTTTTAATGCTTTCTCAACCTTGAAATTGCAGGCTGCTGGGGCTTCTTCATCTCGGAGTTCCAAGAAAATGCCGACAACTGCTGGAGGCGGCACTCCATTCTTTCCTCGGAGGTGGATATTGTTTGCCTATCTCGTTCTGGGAGTGAATGCTGCGGTCTACCTCCGGCCGGCTGCTCGGCCTCTTCTCAATCTCGTTGATCAGAATGGTCTCGAAAATGAAATCGAGCAGGTACGCTAAAGAGGTCTTTCTTTCTTTGTCTCACTGATTCATAACAGGTGCGTGTCTCGTTAGCAGCAGCGAACCACATGAGAGTAAGCTGGATTTCATCGAGCTCCAATTCTCCCTCTAGTGTGCAATACGGAACATCACCCGGCAAGTACGAGTCAAGTGCTACTGGATCCAAACTCAATTATGGGTTCTTGCTCTACAAATCCGGCACGATTCACGGTGCAGTTCTTGGTCCTTTGGAAAACAATACTGTCTACTACTACAAATGTGGAGGAATGGGGAAGGAATTCAGTTTCAAGACACCGCCGGCTAACTTGCCCGTAACGTTCGCCGTAGTCGGTTAGTTTCCAACGTTTGGTTCTTGCGTGTGCTTGACCCGTTTCCTTTTTTCCCGAGCAGGAGACATTGGACAAACGGGATGGACAGTTACTACTCTAGAACACGTACAGAAAAGCACCTACGATGTGCTATTGTTTGCTGGAGACTTGTCGTACGCGGATTATTACCAGCCACGGTGGGATTCTTTCGGCAGGCTTGTGGAACCCTCGGCAAGCTCGAGGCCCTGGATGGTGACGGAAGGAAACCACGAGATTGAAAGGATTCCTCTCATCAGTTCGTTTAGAGCTTACAACACTCGCTGGAGAATGCCGTACGAAGAGAGCGGGTCTGATTCGAATCTCTACTATTCGTTCGACGTTGCTGGAGCTCACGTGCTGATGCTGGGATCATATGCCGACTTCGGACAACGCTCGCCTCAGTATAAGTGGCTACAGGTACTTTTCTTCTCTATTTTTTTTCGCAGCTTAGCTTTTGGGTGATGTGATCGTACCTCAGGCAGATCTTGCGAGGATTGATCGCAAAAGGACCCCTTGGCTCATTGCTGTTCTACATGCTCCGTGGTACAACAGCAACGAGGCGCACCGAAACGAAGGCGACGACATGATGAAAGCGATTGAGTCTCTTCTGCAAGCAGCAGGGACTGACCTTTTATTCGCAGGCCATGTCCATGCATACGAACGATGGGTACTGCTCTCGAGAATCTTTGCTTTCTACTTTACTAAGTTCTCTTGGCAGGACCGGATGTTCCAAGGAAAGAAAGACGACTGCGGCATTGTTCACATAACAATTGGAGATGGTGGCAACCGTGAAGGCCTCGCAACCAAGTAAGCTCTTCGTTGATTTCCTTTCTCTTTGCCACTAACACAGGTTTCTTCCAGGTTCCTTGATCCCAAGCCTGAGAATTCTCTCTTTCGTGAAGCCAGCTTTGGACACGGCCAGTTCAAGCTCGTGAATTCCACTCACGCTCACTGGAGCTGGCACAGGAATGACGACGATCAAGCAAAAATCGCGGACGAGCTGTGGATCCAATCCTTGAGCTCAACCGGATGCTCTCTAGCCAGCAAAAAGATGCGATGATAGCCGTTGGAACCTTTTTCATATAACATGATTCTTTTAGCATCTAGTTTGAATAGTTAGGGTTTTAGGGACAGGCGGGAGACCATGGCCGCTTGCCGCTGGCGCTCCGCGGCGCTCCAATCTCCTGGAGCTGGACATGGATCGGGGGTTCCGCCGGAAGAGCTCCTGGCAAGGATTCAAGGTCAGCGCCTCCCGCATTCTGTCGTATGCATCGAAATTCTGGCATTCTTGCAGATTTTATCAAGGAGTTTCTTTCTCGTATCAAGGATCGATCGATGCTGGTGATCAGTCTGGATAAATTTCGGATGCGCAAGCTTCGCTCTTCCGAGGACACGAATCTGTGAGCAAGTTTTGTTTGGAAGGTTTCTCATTCTTGCTTGCCGTGCTGCTTGTTTGCGCAGCGGGATATTTGAAAGATGTGAGGCGCAAGAAAACCTCTCACTCCAAACAAGTGGCCGTAGAATCCGTAAGTACTATTATGTCTCTTCACAGCTTGTGACTGATCTATCGTTTCGAATTCTTTTCCTAGTCGCTATGCTCAGGGTCCTTCAAATTGTCCAGTCGCTACTCCAGCAGGGAAAACATGCATCGAAACGAGACCTCTACTACACCGATCCTGGTCTATTCAAAGGCACGCATGCTCTCTACTCTACTCGCTTTTTATGCTAGCGGTGGTTTTATTATAGCAGACCAAGCAACCGTGAACCAAGCTTTGATTGACATTTCCGTCAGGCTCAAGTGTACTAGATCTTCTCTTCACGTAGTAAGCTTTACCTGTTGATTGAATTTACCATCTGACAAGTCTGTCTTTCAGGTTTCTGTCGGCAAAGGGTACGTTCTCGCTACGTTGTGGAAGACTGGCGTCTTAGAGTTGATGCTCTTGCAGTTTAATCATGGGATCGCTGCGATTCAAGGATGCTGACAGGACAATTGACTGCTCGGTTTGCAAGTCTCGCGTAAGGCTAGTCTGTTTATTGACACAGTTGATACACTTGACTTTGTTCATTCAGGGCTATCCCATTCCCACAGATGCGAAGATGGTAACGGGTATCTTAGTCTTGCGATGATGAGTCCTTTTTTTAATATTCTTTTCCTTGACCACCACAAAGACATCAGCAGTTGTGCAGAATACATTATCGTAGTCGAAAAGGAAACCGGTAAATAATCTTCTGTCTGCCTCTTTCGTAACATCTTTCTTCTCAGTCTTTCAGCGACTGGCAAATGATGGATTTTGCAGGAAGAACAACTGTATAGTACTAACTGTAAGTTCTTCACACTTTTTCTACCTTGATCATAGATTCTTACGCACATGTACAGGGGAGAGGGTACCCCGACGTGGCTACAAGGAGGTAACAAGATTGTTTTTGACACCGCGTTCGTAACTTCGGTTTTGTTTTCAGTTTTTTAAGGCTTCTGGCAGCTGAAACAAAGTTGCCCGTTTATGGATTGGTGGATGCCGATCCGTATGGCCTGGACATCCTTGCTACATACCGCTTCGGCTCGCCGGTGAGCGTTGTTTAATTGTCAAATTCTCAAGCAAATCCCGGCTTCCCCTTCAGACCATGGCATACGATGCTGAAGCTCTTGCTACACCAAGCATTCGATGGCTAGGAGTTTTCCTTTCTGATTGCCAAACGCATAATGTCCCGGATAGGTGCCTCCTTTCCCTGACAAACGACGGTAAGATCCAACTTTGTGATTGACAGATAGAAGAAAAGCCGAAGCCATGCTCAACAGAGACTACTTGAAGCACTTGGCATTCTCTTGGAAGTAATTTCAACCTGTGACTCTGTGCTAAATTTCTGTGGAGTTTTGCAGCCAGCAGTTGCGGCTGATGCTGGAGAAAGGTGTCAAACTCGAGCTGGAGGCACTGTCGGCTTCTAAATTTTCCGCGCTCGCGGACGACTACATTCCGCATAAGATCAAGGCGGCAGCATATTTGTGCTAGTATCCTTTTCGGACAGCAAACCGGTGCGTCATCCAATCAACACATTCAAAGGGAGCATCGCATTATTACAGAGCACCTCGACGGGAATAATCTCTCTTGATCCCGCCAGCAACATATATGTGCTTCGTACATGGTATTTTGCTTCACTGCAAAGCTTATGGAATGCATGTGAGTCTCACACTCTGTGCTAGTCTCACTTCCGTCGCATCACAGAGTGACACATTCGATCGAACTATGGTTGAAGTGCCAAGACAATCGGGCAGACTAAACAAAATTCCAGCTTGCCCGGAGTATGTGAAGCGATAGTAGAGTGGAGTGGCCACACATGTAGAGAAGCAAGGATTGAGCTTGGCCGTGTAGCTCGTTCCAGGGTCTTGGCAACCCGGGAGGTCGTAAACATCGAGCCTGCCGTTAGCATCGACTTGAGTGATTAAGATTGTGATCACCGCCAGCACTGCTGCCATGATCTTCAAGAGATTGAGTGCCTGAGATCAAACAAGAGCACAGGAGTTGTTAATAGGTGTAATACGATGCAAAGTGTGCAGCCAAACCATTTCTCCAAGGACGGATTGTAGTTGAAGAACTAACCTTGTTCTTGTTTTATAGGAGTTTGAAGTGCTCATGGGTCGCGAGGATTAGCTTCTAGAAATTGGATGTGTGATCATGATCTGATTGGGTGATCGTGCAGCGCAAGACACACGCTCTGGAAAACATCCTTTGCAAAATCAAAATGTGTTTAGACTACAGTCTTAGTAGAGTGTGTAAGTGCATTAAAAAATATCCACGCTGAGCTGAACGAGTGTGCTGCTCTGCACGATTATCCAACTAGATCATTGATCATGCATGAAAATTCCTATAAATTATAATCATCCTCGCGACCCACGAGCACTTCAAACTCCTATAAAAAGCGGACACTAGTCCCTCAACTCCTCATCCTATTGTTCAAAGCTTTCAAGAAGCGTGTTACTGAGAAACAATGGTTCATAAAAGTGTTTCATTGACTCAAGCTAATCTTTTCGTTTTGTTATGCACAGGAAGTTCCTCTCTGCAAGTTCTCCCTGCTTCTTTCTCTGATCGTCACCCTGGTCATATGTATCGAAGGAAACAGTATCCTGGATGTTTATACAGTGGGCTGCCAGGATCCTGGAGTAAGCTTCACGGCAGGAACACCAGGATCTACATGCTCCAATTTGTGCGTTCCTGCCATTCCCGCTGGCTATAGATTCACGTTTGATGGACAGTTTGGTATCCTCTTTAGCCAGCCCAACTGCATGGGCTCAGCTACACGCTTGAATTCCAGCCAAGAAGTTTGTGCAGTGGTGAGCTCCAGCCCAATCAAGTCTTTCAAGTTCGCGTGTCTCTAGACATGCAATAAGACAAGTTGCTTAATTATTTAATTTGACAGCAATTATATATATATAAGTTTGTTTATGTGGTCCATCTAACCTTCATCTTCTTTTCGCTTGTGCTCCATATTCCAAACCACCTGTTGCAATTGACAGCGATTGCCAAGTAAGGATGTCTTATTCTGCTCTTGCCAGTGAAGAGTGATTTGATCTCTTAAGTGCTAGTATTGGGGACATTGGTAAAGGACATGAAAAACATCCTCTACATGTCTTAGGCAGCCGTTGCTCCTGTGAAATGCGTGGTCAACTGTGTCAGCTGTGTTCCACTTCTAGTCAATGGGCACTGCAGCGGTAGGCAGCCACTGTAGTGTGAACCCATGGTGCTGCATGGTGGTATGCAAGGCAGTCGAAGCGGCCTACTGGATTGAAAATGAACCAATGTCATACTTGGTGGCCCTGGCAGTCCTCTCTTCTAGCCATTGTATCAATACCATGTTCATCCAGGTGGAGTAGTTGTTGCGTGGATCTGAGATTGTTGTCCAAGCTCTCAGCTTGCTCCACCATCCTTTATTTCTCTCGTACACGGAGTCATCCATAGCCCTGGCTGCCAGCTTATCCTGGTGGTCTCATCACAATGCTTTGACAACGGCGGACTCTGCTGAACGGTCTAAGATACGAGCGAGGGGAGGCAACGGTTCTGCATTGCAACAATCAAGGAGCTATTGCCTTGACGAAGAATCCAAGATTTCAACGCAGTGTCAAAAACAATCTTCTTACCTCCTCGTAGCCACGTCGGGGTACCCTCTCCCCTGTACATGTGCGTAAGAATCTATGATCAAGGTAGAAAAAGTGTGAAGAACTTACAGTTAGTACTATACAGTTGTTCTTCCTGCAAAATCCATCATTTGCCAGTCGCTGAAAGACTGAGAGGGATGTTATGAAAGAGGCAGACGGAAGATTATTTACCGGTTTCCTTTTCGACTACGATAATGTATTCTGCACAACTGCTGATGTCTTTGTGGTGAAAAAGAAAGGAAAAGAATATTAAAAACAGGACTCATCATCGCAAGACTAAGATACCCGTTACCATCTTCGCATCTGTGGGAATGGGATAGCCCTGAATGAACAAAGTCAAGTGTATCAACTGTGTCAATAAACAGACTAGCCTTACGCGAGACTTGCAAACCGAGCAGTCAATTGTCCTGTCAGCATCCTTGAATCGCAGCGATCCCATGATTAAACTGCAAGAGCATCAACTCTAAGACGCCAGTCTTCCACAACGTAGCGAGAACGTACCCTTTGCCGACAGAAACCTGAAAGACAGACTTGTCAGATGGTAAATTCAATCAACAGGTAAAGCTTACTACGTGAAGAGAAGATCTAGTACACTTGAGCCTGACGGAAATGTCAATCAAAGCTTGGTTCACGGTTGCTTGATCTGTTATAATAAAACCACCGCTAGCATAAAAAGCGAGTAGAGTAGAGAGCATGCGTGCCTTTGAATAGACCAGGATCGGTGTAGTAGAGGTCTCGTTTCGATGCATGCTTTCCCTGCTGGAGTAGCGACTGGACAATTTGAAGGACCCTGAGCATAGCGACTAAGAAAATCGAAACGATAGATCAGTCACAAGCCGTGAAGAGACATGTAGTACTTACGGATTCTACGACCACTTGTTTGGAGTGAGAGCTTTTCTTGCGCCTCACACCTCTCAAATATCCCGCTGCGCAAACAAGCAGCACAGCAAGCAAGAATGAGAAACCTTCCAAACAAAACTTGCTCACAGATTCGTGTCCTCGGAAGAGTGAAGCCTGCGCATCCGAAATTTATCCAGACTGATCACCAGCATCGATCGATCCTTGATATGAGAAAGAAGCTCCTTGATAAAATCTGCAAGAACGCCAGAATTTCGATGCATACGACAGAATACGGGAGGCGCTGACCTTGAATCCTTGCCAGGAGCTCTTCCGGCGGAACCTCCGATCCATGTCCAGCTCCAGGAGATTGGAGCGCCGCGGAGCGCCAGCGGCAAGCGGCCATGGCCTCCCGCCTGTCTTTAAAACCATTCAAACTAGATGCTAAAAGAATCATGTTGAAGAGTTTTCTATAAGTTTTCTACATGGCCTAAATAGGGCTCAAGCTTGGGGGTGCAAGCAATTGTGATTTTGGTACTCAAGTCAAGAAAGCCCATTTGCAAGACACAGATGATTGCCTTCTAAAATTTGAAAATGTGAAAAAGATGGGAATGGAAATATATATATGCTATATAAGTGCTACTACATTATTGGGAACTTGAAAAGAGACTGAAAGAAGATGGTGCTTAATGAGAGGCATATTGGAGAAGGCTAATTTATTGATAACAACTTTACTTATAGAGAGTATGGGAATTTTTGGGCATATGGTGCTAAATTGCATGATATCTTTACTAATGGCGTAACTATGAAAATAATGTGGTTGAAATATTATATGAGATGGAAAACTAATTTTTTGTATGGTTTTACTTACTTGAATTTTTTCTTCTACATACCATTCTTAAAGATCAAAAAGCTACCAAGCTACTACCACTAGAGAGACTAAGGAATTTTAACCAAAAATAATACAAAACAATGTTTCTATAAATGGAGATATTATTGTCATGCTTTTGTAATCTATAGCTTTAGAGTTCTGGAAACAAAGCGAATGTGGATATATCTTATTTTTAAAGGAAATTAGCATTATTGTTAGTTGTTTAATACCCACCAAAGTAACAATTAAAACATAGAAAGTTGTGTGTGGTTTGGAAGAGGGAAATTCATAGAATATAATGGATATAAACATCACCATATACAGAGGCTATTGTATGAATGGCTCCATCTTTAAGGCAAACACAAATGCATGGTTGCAGCTCCAAAAAATTTAAATACTTTAAACTATATAGTTTTTATTATGTTTGTATATTTTCAATTCTCATGAAATATAGATTATACAACCTTCTCAGTTAAAATTAGTGACCACATTGAAACTTATGTTGCAACAAAGTATTACTGATATATTAATTACAATATTCAAGGGTAGTATTTACTTTGGTTTTCTATTTTTATTCTTACATGTCACATTTCTAGAGGCAGATAAACACACTGGATAGCATATTCTAACTTTTGGTTTTATACATTTTGATCATATATACATTCTTTTTATTGAGGAATTTGTTAAGGGAAGTTTTCATTCTCTCTCATTATGATACCTTTAGGTAGATGTAGTTTCATATAAATATTTGGAAGTGTTTTTCAACAATAACAAAACAATTCAGTTAAGAGTATGATGGAAATTTAGGGAAAGCTGACTCATGTTGTTGAGGTTATGTTGGTGCAAAATATATGAATAAAATGACTGGAAAGTGTTAATAATGTGCCAAGAACTTATATACTTAGAAGATCCATTTTATAATTCTTAATAAGTGATGTTAATTCCTTTGTTTACTTGCATAGGCAAGTGAACACTTTCAAGTATGCACGAGTTGGGAAACATCATTTCTTTGCAACTTGTCAGGCTCTTGCATGAGAAGCTGAAAAGCAAGAAGGGATTGGGAGATAAACAAATTGGATGATAGCACCTGTTGTTATTCTAGTATAGTTGAGTGGTTAGGGAAAGTTGATACTAGCTGCTATGAATTTATAATACCTCTACCAACAAGAAGGAATCATTGTACAGCTTTTACAAATGGAAAATCATGGGAATTGGGCACAAAAGAATTCAGCTCCATTGGTTGCCTTTGACAGAAATAATTGTAGTTGAAAAACAATAAATACCTAATTTCATTGAAAACCTATATAAAAAATTTAAAAACCATGTATAGAATGAAAACTATACTAACAAGCATATTGTCTAAGGTGGTCTCCATCACTTTGAACGCCATCGAAGTTACTGGCCTAGGCCTCCTGAGTTACATATAGGATATGCTTGAAGACCTCAACATGCAATTCATGTACCAAGAGCTGACAATTGCCTTTGTCAAAGCATTGTAATGAGACCACCAGGATAAGCTGGCAGCCAGGGGTATGGATGACTCCGTGTACGAGAGAAATAAAGGATGGTGGAACAAGCTGAGAGCTTGGACAACAATCTCAGATCCACTCAACAACTACTCCACCTGGATGAACATTGGCTAGAAGAGAGGACTGCCAGGGCCACCGAATATGACATTGGTTCATTTTCAATCCAGTAGGCCGCTTCGACTGCCTAGCATACCACCATGCAGCACCATGGGTTCACACTACAGTGGCTGCCTACCGCTGCAGTGCCCATTGACTAGAAGTGGAACACAGCTGACACAGTTGACCACGCATCTCACAGGAGCAACGGCTGCCTAAGACATGTAGAGGATGTTTTTCATGTCCTTTACCAATGTCCCCAATACTAGCACTTAAGAGATCAAATCACTCTTCACTGGCAAGAGCAGAATAAGACATCCTTACTTGGCAATCGCTGTCAATTGCAACAGGTGGTTTGGAATATGGAGCACAAGCGAAAAGAAGATGAAGGTTAGATGGACCACATAAACAAACTTATATATATATAATTGCTGTCAAATTAAATAATTAAGCAACTTGTCTTATTGCATGTCTAGAGACACGCGAACTTGAAAGACTTGATTGGGCTGGAGCTCACCACTGCACAAACTTCTTGGCTGGAATTCAAGCGTGTAGCTGAGCCCATGCAGTTGGGCTGGCTAAAGAGGATACCAAACTGTCCATCAAACGTGAATCTATAGCCAGCGGGAATGGCAGGAACGCACAAATTGGAGCATGTAGATCCTGGTGTTCCTGCCGTGAAGCTTACTCCAGGATCCTGGCAGCCCACTGTATAAACATCCAGGATACTGTTTCCTTCGATACATATGACCAGGGTGACGATCAGAGAAAGAAGCAGGGAGAACTTGCAGAGAGGACCTTCCTGTGCATAACAAAACGAAAAGATTAGCTTGAGTCAATGAAACACTTTTATGAACCATTGTTTCTCAGTAACACGCTTCTTGAAAGCTTTGAACAATAGGATGAGGAGTTGAGGGACTAGTGTCCGCTTTTTATAGGAGTTTGAAGTGCTCGTGGGTCGCGAGGATGATTATAATTTATGGGAATTTCCCAGCATGATCAATGATCTAGTAGCATAATCGTGCAGAGCAGCACACTCGTTCAGCTCAGCGTGGATATTTTTTAATGCACTTACACACTATACTAAGACTGTAGTCTAAACACATTTTGATTTTGCAAAGGATGTTTTCCAGAGCGTGTGTGTTGCGCTGCACGATCACCCAATCAGATCATGATCACACATCCAATTTCTAGAAGCTAATCCTCGCGACCCATGAGCACTTCAAACTCCTATAAAACAAGAACAAGGTTAGTTCTTCAACTACAATCCGTCCTTGGAGAAATGGTTTGGCTGCACACTTTGCATCGTATTACACCTATTAACAACTCCTGTGCTCTTGTTTGATCTCAGGCACTCAATCTCTTGAAGATCATGGCAGCAGTGCTGGCCGTGATCACAATCTTAATCACTCAAGTTGATGCAAACAGCAGGCTCGATGTTTACGACCTCCCGGGTTGCCAAGACCCTGGAACGAGCTACACGGCCAAGCTCAATCCTTGCTTCTCTACATGTGTGGCCACTCCACTCTACTATCGGTTCACATACTCGGGGCAAGCTGGAATTTTGTTTAGTCTGCCCGATTGTCTTGGCACTTCAACCATAGTTCGATCGAATGTGTCACTCTGTGATGCAACGGAAGTGAGACTAGCACAGAGTGTGAGACTCACATGCATTCCATAAGCTTTGCAGTGAAGCAAAATACCATGTACGAAGCACATATATGTTGCTGGCGGGATCAAGAGAGATTATTCCCGTCGAGGTGCTCTGTAATAATGCGATGCTCCCTTTGAATGTGTTGATTGGATGACGCACCGGTTTGCTGTCCGAAAAGGATACTAGCACAAATATGCTGCCGCCTTGATCTTATGCGGAATGTAGTCGTCCGCGAGCGCGGAAAATTTAGAAGCCGACAGTGCCTCCAGCTCGAGTTTGACACCTTTCTCCAGCATCAGCCGCAACTGCTGGCTGCAAAACTCCACAGAAATTTAGCACAGAGTCACAGGTTGAAATTACTTCCAAGAGAATGCCAAGTGCTTCAAGTAGTCTCTGTTGAGCATGGCTTCGGCTTTTCTTCTATCTGTCAATCACAAAGTTGGATCTTACCGTCGTTTGTCAGGGAAAGGAGGCACCTATCCGGGACATTATGCGTTTGGCAATCAGAAAGGAAAACTCCTAGCCATCGAATGCTTGGTGTAGCAAGAGCTTCAGCATCGTATGCCATGGTCTGAAGGGGAAGCCGGGATTTGCTTGAGAATTTGACAATTAAACAACGCTCACCGGCGAGCCGAAGCGGTATGTAGCAAGGATGTCCAGGCCATACGGATCGGCATCCACCAATCCATAAACGGGCAAATTTGTTTCAGCTGCCAGAAGCCTTAAGAAACTGAAAACAAAATCGAAGTTACGAACGCGGTGTCAAAAACAATCTTGTTACCTCCTTGTAGCCACGTCGGGGTACCCTCTCCCCTGTACATGTGCGTAAGAATCTATGATCAAGGTAGCAAAAGTGTGAAGAACTTACAGTTAGTACTATACAGTTGTTCTTCCTGCAAAATCCATCATTTGCCAGTCGCTGAAAGACTGAGAAGAAAGATGTTACGAAAGAGGCAGACAGAAGATTATTTACCGGTTTCCTTTTCAACGACGATAATGTATTCTGCACAACTGCTGATGTCTTTGTGGTGGTCAAGGAAAAGAATATTAAAAAAAGGACTCATCATCGCAAGACTAAGATACCCGTTACCATCTTCGCATCTGTGGGAATGGGATAGCCCTGAATGAACAAAGTCAAGTGTATCAACTGTGTCAATAAACAGACTAGCCTTACGCGAGACTTGCAAACCGAGCAGTCAATTGTCCTGTCAGCATCCTTGAATCGCAGCGATCCCATGATTAAACTGCAAGAGCATCAACTCTAAGACGCCAGTCTTCCACAACGTAGCGAGAACGTACCCTTTGCCGACAGAAACCTGAAAGACAGACTTGTCAGATGGTAAATTCAATCAACAGTAAAGCTTACTACGTGAAGAGAAGATCTAGTACACTTGAGCCTGACGGAAATGTCAATCAAAGCTTGGTTCACGGTTGCTTGATCTGTTATAATAAAACCACCGCTAGCATAAAAAGCGAGTAGAGTAGAGAGCATGCGTGCCTTTGAATAGACCAGGATCGGTGTAGTAGAGGTCTCGTTTCGATGCATGCTTTCCCTGCTGGAGTAGCGACTGGACAATTTGAAGGACCCTGAGCATAGCGACTAAGAAAATCGAAACGATAGATCAGTCACAAGCCGTGAAGAGACATATAGTACTTACGGATTCTACGACCACTTGTTTGGAGTGAGAGGTTTTCTTGCGCCTCACACCTCTCAAATATCCCGCTTCGCAAACAAGCAGCACAGCAAGCAAGAATGAGAAACCTTCCAAACAAAACTTGCTCACAGATTCGTGTCCTCCGAAGAGCGAAGCCTGCGCATCCGAAATTTATCCAGACTGATCACCAGCATCGATCGATCCTTGATACGAGAAAGAAACTCCTTGATAAAATCTGCAAGAATGCCAGAATTTCGATGCATACGACAGAATGCGGGAGGCGCTGACCTTGAATCCTTGCCAGGAGCTCTTCCGGCGGAACCCCCGATCCATGTCCAGCTCCAGGAGATTGGAGCGCCGCGGAGCGCCAGCGGCAAGCGGCCATGGTCTCCCGCCTGTCCCTAAAACCCTAACTATTCAAACTAGATGCTAAAAGAATCATGTTATATGAAAAAGGTTCCAACGGCTATCATCGCATCTTTTTGCTGGCTAGAGAGCATCCGGTTGAGCTCAAGGATTGGATCCACAGCTCGTCCGCGATTTTTGCTTGAAAATGTGAAAAAGATGGGAATGGAAATATATATATGCTATATACTAGTACATTATTGCGAACTAGGTGAAAAGAGACTGAAATAAGATGATGTTTAATGAGAGGTATATTGGAGCATAGTTTGGGATTGATAACAACTTTACTTATAGAGAGTATGGGAATTTCTGGGCATATGGTGCTAAATTGCATGATATTTTTACTAATGGCATAACGATGAAAATAATGTGGTTGAAATATTATATGAGATGGAAAACTAAATTTTGGTATGGTTTTATTTACTTGAATTTCTTTTTCTACATATCATTCTTAAAGATCAAAAAGCTAACGGGCTACTACCACTAGAGAGACTAAAGAATTTTAGTTTGTTGAACCAAAAATAATACAAGGAAATGTTTCTATAAATGGAGATATTGTTGTCATGCTTTTGTAATCCATAACTTTAGAGTTCTGAAAACATAGCGAATGTGGATATATTTTATTTTAAAAGGAAATTAGCATTATTGTAGGTTGTTAAATACCCACCAAAGTAACAATTAAAACATAGAAAGTTGTGTGCGGTTTGGAAGAGGGAAATTCATAGAATATAATGGATATAAACATCACCATATACAGAGGCTATTGTATGAATGGCTGTATCTTTAAGGCAAACACAATGCATGGTTGCAGCTCCCAAAAATCTAAATACTTTAAACTATATAGTTTTTATTATGTTTGTATATTTTCAATTCTCATGAAATATATATTATACAACCTTCTCATTAGTGACTGCATTGAAACTTATTTTGCAACAAAGTATTACTGATATACTAATTACAATATTCAAGGGTTAGTATTTACTTTGGTTCTTTTATTTTTATTCTTAGATATCACATTTCTATAAAGATAGATCAGCAGATAGTATTCTTACTTTTGGTTTTAAGCATTACATTCTTTCTATTGGGGAATTTGTTAAGGGAAGTTTACATTCTTCCTCATTATGATACCTTAGATAGATGTGGTTTCATATAGTTTTTCAACAATAACAAAACAATTCAGTTAGGAGTACGATGGAAATTTAGGGAAAGCTTACTCATGTTGATATCATGCAATTTAGCACCATATACCCAAAAATTCCCATACTCTCTATAAGTAAAGTTGTTATCAATAAATTAGCCTTGTCCCAAACTATGCTCCAATATGCCTAAACACCATCTTATTTCAGTCTCATAATGTAGTAGCACTTATATAGCATATATACCATCTTTTTCACATTTTCAAGCAATTTTACAAGGCAATCTTATTTCTGTCTGTGTCTCGCAAATGGGACTTTCTTGGCTTGAGTAGCAAAATCCACAATTGCTTGCACCCTTTAGAATCCCCCAAGCTTGAGCCCTATTTAGGCCATGTAGAAAACTTAGAAAACTCTTTAACATGATTCTTTTAGCATCTAGTTTGACTTATTAGCGTTTTAGGGACAGGCGGGAGGCCATGGCAGCTTGCCCAAACAAGCTCCAGCCTAATCAAGTCGTGTGTGCAAACGTTTGAATGTGTACTTATTAATTTTTATTTAATAATAAACATCTTCTTTATAATGGTGCAGAAAAATGTCTACTAGCAGGCTACCTTGGATATAATACATCGCTCTTGAAAATGGCAAACTCTGCTAGAAACATGAACTTTCACAGATGGCTGATTAGCTGTGGAGGGGTCAAGCTCAAGTCTACTAGATCTTTAGTAAGCTTTACCTGGTAATTGCTTTTACCATCTGACTAGTCTGTCGTTCAGGTCTCTGTCGGCATGGTACGTTGTCGCTACGATGTGGAAGACTGGCGTCTTAGATTCGATGCTCTTGCAGCATAATCATGGGAACAGTGCAATTCAAGGATACAGTCTTGGTTTGCAAGTCTCGCGTAAGGCTAGTCTGTTTATTGACACAGTTGATACACTTAACTTTGTTCATTCAGGGCTATCCCATTCCCACAAATGCCAAGATGGTAACGGCTATCTTAGTCTTGCGATGATGAGTCCTGGTTTTTTATAGTCTTTTCCTTGATCACCACAAAGACATCCAGAATACATTATCGTAGTCAAAAGGAAACCAGTATGTAATCTTCTGTCTGCCTCTTTCGTAACATCTTTATTCTCAGCTACTGGCAAACGTGAAAATTCTTCACACTTTTTCTACCTTAGGAGATAACAAAGATTTTTTTTTTTCCTATTGTTTCAGGCTTCTGGCAGCTGAAACAAACTTGCCCGTTTGTGGACTGGTGGTTGTTAATCCTTATGGCTTGGACATCCTTGCTACATGACGCTTCGGGTTCGGCTTGCTGGTGAGCGTTGTTTAGTTCTCAATTCTCAACCACTCGCGAGGAGCTTGTCCGAGAAATGCCAGGCGATCCAGGTAGTGTAGCCTGGGGGAGCTTGCTGGGCATTCAGTGTGAGATGAATAGACAAGCGCTCACCGCATCCGTGTGTTTTCTTCAGACCATGGCATACGATGCTGAAGCTCTTGCTACAGCAAACATTTGATGGCCTAAGAAGATTGTCAATTCCATAATGTCCCGGATAGGTGCCTCCTTTCCTTGACAAAACACGGTAAGATCCGGCAGGTCATTTTCTTAAAAAGCAAGGTAACAAGTATCCTTTTAGACTCCTTCAAAATCAGAACAGGAAGTCGTAGATAGGATTTGACAAGTTCTAGTTTCTTCTCTCGAAAAGATTAGAAACGATGCTTCTAGAGAAGCGCCATGGTTAGCTTGGATCCATAGCTTTCAGTCCCAACCAGCGAACAGCTTGTACATATATGTGCCATTCTATTTTGTTTCACTGCTTTATGGAGCACATGAGAATCTCACACTCTGTGATCCAAATTGATATAAATTATAATCATCCACGCAACCCACGAGCACTTCAACCTCCTATAAATAGGGAACACTAGTTCTTCAACTCTTCATTCAGTTCCAGCATTGTGTTACTGAGGAGCAATGGTTCATTGAATTGTTTCTTTGATTCATCGGTTGTCAAGCTAAGCGTTTTCCAATTGTTATGCGCAGGAAGTAGTTCCTCTCTGCAAGTTCTCGCTGCTGCTGTCTATGATAATCACTTTGCTCATATGCATCGAAGGAAACAGTACGCTGGATGTTTATCTACTGGGCTGCCAGGATCCAGGAGTAAGCTTCACGGCAGGAACACCAGGTCCTACATGCTCCAATTTGTGCGTGCCTGCCATTCCCGCTGGTTATAGATTCACGTTTGATGGACAGTTTGGTCTCCTCTTTAGCCAGCCCAACTGCATGGGCTCAACTACACGCTTGAATTCCAGCCAGGAAGTTTGTGCAGTGGTGAGCTCCAGCCCAATCAAGTCTTTCAAGTTTGTGTGTGCCTAGACAAGCAAGTCTTTTTCAGGAGGGAGTTGGGATTTAAATTTTAACCATTCTTCACATAAATAGAATTTATATTTTGTAAGGAAGTACCAGTCCATGGATTTGTAGATTCCCTTGGGCCTGATTGGTACAGAAAGTCAATAGTACAGTCATATTATTCTTAACCTTCTGGCTAATATATAATGACCAAACTGCTCTCAACTCTCAAGTGAAACTCTAAACTATCTGGCAAAGCTCTCAACCATAATCCTAAGCAAAACTCCAAAAGCACAAATGCCCAACACTGCTCTTGGATCATTTGCCTCTAAAGCGACTCCACTGTGAATTTTGGAGCCACTTACTATGCTCCAAAGTATGCAAAACATGTCCTTAAACACCCCCACTCCAATGTTCAAGCTGGTGCTCTACTGCAAACACTCCAATGCATAGTGAGATATGAGGTTTGAGCTAGAGCATATTATTTTGCCTCCCACACAAACAAGTGTCGTAGTTCCCCCTCAAACATATTCTAGTCCTCATGGCATACTAGTGACAGCTAGGGACCCTCTGCAAATATCCTCAATACAAGTACAGAAGAGAACACTGTGTGAATTCCCTCCACATGGAACACTAACACTCTTCCTTCCAAAGTGGTGGCAGTTAGCAATCCTTGCCATAGAACTCAAAAATTGGCCCCTTCAAATCTTGTAAAACTAACATCAAGCATGGTTTTCCACAAAACCAAGTGTTAGAAACTAGGGAGGCCTAAAGTAGTCCCTTGCAGCGGCCAATGCTGGCAACCTGGTTTTTGGGGTAGAAAGCACTATCGAAATAAGCTGTAATCATAAGAGTGTCTTCTTCTTCGAATAAAGATGCTGGGGACACCACATCTGGCAACAACGTCTTTGGCAAGTTGGGCAAGAACGTTATTGTTGGATCCCAAGTCTTTGTCTGTTGTTCTCTCTGCTTTTGATGCTTTGAGCAGTCAATCTCCGATGCAAGGACTGTAGCCAAGTACTCTGCAAATGAAGGAAGATCCTCCACTAGAGTCGAGTCCAAGTCTGGCGCTAAAGTTTCAATGTAATACACTTGGATCTATACCGGGAGCTCCACAGTAGGAAATTCTGAACTCAAAGAGCTATAACTTGCATGTAGCACATCTGATTGGCTTGATTCTTTCTGCCAATTGTGCGTTTGGATGTCATTCTTGTCTCCAAAAAATGGCATGACAAAATACACTTGGAGTCATCAGCTATTGTGATTTTAGTAGGAAGATGCTAGCTGTGTGACACCTCAGATAGTTGCTGAAGAGGATTGAGCTTGGCTGTGTCTTGTGAAAAATGGACCTGGTCTGGAATGATTGTGTCATCAAGCTCCATAAGAGAGATTTGGTCCTATGCAAGAAACGAATCAAAAAGCCCTTCCTCTATCAACAAACACTCTGAAAAGTTGGATATGGGAGCCTGTACCCTATAAGCCCCACCATCAAATAAAGAAGGTGTGGCTAGAGGCTTGGCCTTACTCTCAAATAAAGAGAGTGAGGCTGAGAGATGTCTTGAGCTATCTGACTCACCTCCAACAATGTCGATCGCATTGTATGAGAAAGCATCTGTCGTATAGATGGTCAACTTCACTGCCAACTTAGGAAAACTTTTGTGAGCACAGGAGGAAAGTGTGGTGTGAAGGTCATCTTAGTATGAGCCTTCTGGGCTTACTGAGAAAGAGCTCTACTGTGGTTGTTGAGAAAGGTAGTGCTATGGGTTCCATCACTAATTTCCATCTTGCCTTATGTGCTGTCAATGGTGCAATGGGTTGTGACTTGCCATGAGTGGCTAAGGATGATAGAGTCCTTCAAAGAGGACATTCCAAGATGTTGGTAGTCAACCATGAGAAAATCTACCTCAAAAATAACACCCTACATTGAGACCTTGACACCACAGCAAATGCCCGCTGGAGGAATAGTGTGGTTGGCAAAGGTCTTAAGCATGATAGGGGAGCTTTTAGTGATCTGTAGCTATGCTGAAAGGGTAGTTTTGAGAGAGATAATATTGCTTCTAGAACTGGAGTCAACCAAAGCATCCATCTTGCAAGAGGAAGTATCAATCTGCATCAGAACAAAGAATGGACCAAAGTCTCCACTATATCTTGTCATGTTGACAATGTGCACCTCTTCAGGAGTCCTCTTGAGAGTGCTCTCTAGTGTTCCTGACCGTGCAAACTCCTCTAAAAGCTGGCCGAATCTTGGGACAAGGTATAATATGTCTCGAAGCAAAAAGGTGATAGGAGTGTCAATGAGCTGTTGAAGAGCTAGCTTTGGAATAGGGCTAGTTGTTGGTGAGATCTCAGGAGGAGAAGAGAGTAGTGACTTGAAAGGGAGTTTACAAGCCACCCTTTGTGTCACTGGATTTGGTGCCGATAGAGATTCACTCTCAATCAACGCCAGGGGATCTATGACAGGCTAAGTGGCTGCCTTCTTCTTCACTTGGGCTTGAGTGGCTGCCATTTGCTGCTATTGTCTATAGAGTTCCTCGGCTACCAAAATTGTGTTGACCAATGAGGCTGGTGCCTTGGCTTTGCTTGATGAAGGGGCTGCCTCAATTGCTTGTTGCTCCAACTACTCTTGATATGTCTCTAGACTCCGAGATGATGTGGAATTGTTAGCAAAGGGATGTTGTTGGACATGTTGAGAAGGTGGAGGCTGAAGCTCTGGATGAAGTTTGAAACAGTGTTGTGTGTTGTGTGTATTTGTCTCGTAGTGAGTGCACCAATGGGACTTAAATCTATGTTCTCGAGCTGTAGTGGCCTCTTTCCTGGACTCCACCAGCTTCTGGAACAGCTTGTCATGGTGTGATTGTTGCTGAAGAATGATCTTCTTTAGCTACCGTATTTCATTGACAAAGTTCTCAATAGCTAGAGGTGTATGCTCAATAGCAATGGGCTTTGGTGTGGACGGGTGAACAACTGCACAAGGTGACTCTAACGGGGTAATGGCTTGGTCAAAATCAACTTTAGCAATCCCCAGGTCAACAAAAAACTCTCTTTCTAGCTTCATGGCAAATAAACATGCCTCACGGCAAAACCTGAATGCCTTCTTAAGAAGTTTCCGCTACAAGTTCCCATGCAGACCTGCTATGAATGCCATGATCCCTTGTTGCTCATCTTGGACCACTCTACGATCCCAACATTGCTTCCAGTATGCTCAAAACTGGGTGATGTAGTCAAGAACAAACTCGTGAGCACCTTGGCAGAACAAAAAGAGGTCAATGAGTAGCCAATTTGTGGGTTTTTCTTCAATGAAACATTCTCTAAAAGAAGCAAGTAGTGTCTAGAAGTCTGTCTAGTCTTCTGGGAAGAGAGAATTTGCCCAAGTTGCTGCTTTGCCTTTGAGAGACTACAAGAAGTCGCGGCACATACGATCATCGTCGACAATCATATTTGTGGTGTAGTAGTAATCAAAGCGACTAATATGTGATGTTAGGGAGAATGTTCTAATGCTTGAGAAGGTCGGGAGATCACTCCCCTTCTGCAAAACATGGAGTTGAGGTCGAGCTAAAGGTGGCTGTGCCATAGCTCGAAGATCTAAGTCACTGGATTCTGTCTAGGATGAAGAGGACTCGGCCCGAGAAGGCATTGTGTCATACTTAAGCTGCCTTTGGATGTTAGAAAATTTACTCCGCCCCTTAGAGCCTTGAGGTATGGTAAAGGGTGCCAATTTGTCGCATGTATAGTTTGTACTGGCATCAAATACCCTGAACATTGGAAATGCCTGGTCAAGGCAACTGGGTTGACAGGAGCAAGAAGACTATAGACTTGTGCTCAAATTGCTTAAAGTTGCCCAAAATGCCTGTGATGAAGAGAAATAAAGTTGAAAATGGAAGGAGATTAAGGCCTCAAGCACATATAACCGTTGACCTGTAAACCTCTTGCAGTAGCTAGTAATCGGTAATCAGTAACTAGGAACTTATAACCTGTAACCGATAACCCCTTGCTCTCACTCTTACTCTTGTGCCTATTCCAGCACCAACTCCTACCCCTGCGCCTACACCTACTCCTACGCCAACTCTTATACCTGCTCTTGTTCTTGTTCTTGTTCCTACACTTACTCTTGCTCCATGAAAATTGCTTCGTTCCTAAGGAACTCCCAACAAGTTTAGCCCAAAAGAGAAAAATGGGTCCTTTGGTCTCGATCCTTCCCCATTTTGACTATTGGTGGGCTTGTTGGAAAGGGCTCAGCCCTGTCTACCCTCTATTGCAAGAATTTGTGAAGAAGTTGCCTCAATATTCCTCGAAATCCAAGAAGAGGTAGCCCAGAACATCAATATTGTGGAAAAACATATATATGTCATTGATGTAGATTGATACTAAAAGCTCTATTTCGTTAAAGTGGGATTTATTCAGTAAAATGGGACTAGGTACAAATTTTCAAGTATTTGAAAATGACGTGAAATTATATGTTTTTTGTCCAGGGGCTAGACATATCTGGGGCATGGTGACTAGCGCGGTGACTTTGTGTCCAGACTGAGTCCATCTGGTTGTATAATAAATCTCATTGTCAAGGTGAACAAGCCGAATCTGAAGCTAAAGAAGAGCGATGGCATGCGCGCACACACTATTTGTTTGTTCATTGAGCGTGTGGTGAGCTTTCCAAGATGAACGTCATTCCTATTAGCCAGACATATAACTTAATGGTGAGAACATTTAGATATTATTCAATGTTATCTTTTTCTAACGAATCTAATTGTAAAGGTGTAGCAAGAGGCATTGCTAGTCTGGAGAAGTCATTTAACTCATTTGACCCTTAGTGTATTTTCATGAAACTAAATAACATTCATATTATTAAGGAATTTCTCTAGTACCTTTTTTTTACGACATAGAGGCTTGCATTTCTTTCAAAGGTGATTTAGTAAAAGGCCTGAGGGCACATGCCATTCTATTTCTCAGACCAGTATTAAGATATACTAGTGCAAAGGGCCACATGCCATCACGCCTCCTCTGATTCAGATTCGGATTGTTCACCTTGAAATAAAATACATTAGAAACTTAGTAAAGGAATATTAAATCTCACCTTGAACCCGGGTTATGAATGCTCTTGCTGCATCTCTTGCATGGTCTGGCAAGGTGATGGTGGCACTCTGCTTCCGCATCCAACCATGCACAACATTATCCACCGATATGCTCATGCTGGGATCCCTTGGATTCAGCACCCATCTCTTTTCTAGGCAATCCTTCGTATATCCGGAACTTGGCTTGAACCACTCCACAGTTACATTGAAGGAGTTAGTTTCCGCGTCCTCCTCTGCATCAGTGATGCAGCGCCCCACCCATATCATTTGTTTTTTATTACTGGGTCTGACAAGCACGACCATTCCTTTGCAGACTTGTACTGGATTGAATGCTGAATCCGGCTTCTTGTTCCTCGGCCCACAATAGTGATCCTCAACATCGTTATCTGTCACTGCATTTCCAGAGGACATTGTTCCGCTACTATCTGGTGCTCTGGGTTCTGGCCAAAAGGACTCTTCCAATTCTTCATATACAACTGGCCCATTTTGGATAGCAGATATAATCTTCTCCCAGTATTCGAGCAAAGGCTTGCACCTCTTAAAATAGGATTCTCCACCAAACACCAACCCCCTCTTCTAGAAGGCAATATGCTGTCTAATCCCGGCCACTATACTTTCCTGGTCTTTGAGTCCATCCGGGTGCATCGGCCGTGGGGAACCCTGAGGAATCATAGGTTCCCCAGTTATGGGATCTCTCTTGAAGAGTTCAATGCCGTCCACTGGCAGCCACACTGTGTCCCATTCTCTCATCTTGTACCTCATCACTGGAGCACCGTCACGCATGCTGAAATGAAACTGAAGAGGCTTGGAGTGGCCAATCAGCGTTTCAGATCCGTCCCTGATGTAGCCTCTTACAAACCCCTTAAAGTCTGGAACCTCTATCACAAATGCAGCTTCAACAGTGCCTTTGATGCAATTTTGGAATTCATCGTAGAGTTGTGGGAGGGTGAGGACATTGGATCGCCGGAGGGACTCTGCCAGGTGACTGAACATGGCATCGACGTCTTCATGAGTGTGCCCAACCATGAGAAAGCCAAGTGTAACCGTTTCAAATATGCCTTTGGCAACAAGCATCGCCAAGTACGCGAAGACGTACATGTTTTTGTTCTCACTGCCAGCATTGTCTGTTTGGAGCAGAAGATGGGGTGGAAGGCCACATCAGCCGCAAGAACTTCCTTGAGATTCTGCTTCGTTCGGATGAGGCTGTGCATTCACCGGGCGACCAGCCTCGTCGGAATGGCATGAGGCCTCACGTGATAACCCTACAATCTGACGGCCAACATATTCACTGGGATGGCATGGGGCCCCACGCGATACTGCAAGCCTTTGCTCCTCCTCCAGTTGAACCCTGTATGGGGTTCGATCGACAAGGGCCTTATGCAAGGGTTGGCCGTTCAGCTCAGTCTGCGCACTTTGCAGAGACCTTAAGTGTTTTGCTAGGGACGCAATCATCATGTTTGCACCCCCGCCACCCCATAGAGGTACAAAGAAGTTCCCATAGTTCTGGGCACCATGCCCATGAGCGATTATGCCAAACAGAGACACAGGCAGCTGCATGGATGAAGAGATTGCCTTGGGGGCAGGATTGAGTCGAGGTAAGCACGTCTTTTTCTGGTCCATTTTGTCGTGGATGATGCAGAGGTAAGAGTCAGGTCTCTCCATGGAGAGAATCCTGTTATGATAATATGCAGTCCTGCAGCTTCTCTGCTCGATGTTGTGGTCGAGCCGCCTTCTAACCAACGTCTCTCGCTCTTGAGCGCTGCAAGAATTCTTCGACAAAGCCATTTTGATAGCAGTGCACTCGTCACACTTTGAAAAGCTGGAGTACTTTCCTATACTCACATCCCTGAACCTGTTGCTCCACAATCTACTAAATCTAGATTGGCTCAGCTTCCTGTAGCCATTACTCTGGAGTTCCCGATTCACATCTTCCAATATGGCCCCCTTGGTATACATGGAAGGGAGAACTCGTTGGGTGTCTCGTGTTCCATCTTCCAAGAGGCGGGTTTTATGTGGTTGCTGCTCGCTACATGTCTCGACAAACCTCTTGAAGATTGCCTCTCCATATACAACATGACCCCTGGTTTTGTGCGTACCGTCGTTCCCATGGACTGCCTGTTGAACCCTTTGTTCCTCGAACTCAGTTTTGATTCTGTAGAATGTGGTTCGAGGGACTCCATAAATGATTCTCCATGCCTTCATGCAGACCAAACCCCTCTAGAAGACCATGCCCCCCACCTGATGTTCTGAAGCATCAACAGATGACTGTAATGCCTCATACACAAAATTGTGAGCTGCCTTCCAGGACAATGTCTTGTATCTTGCTCTCTCCTCTTCAATAGCATCCCAATCAGCATGTTGACAGCACCTCCTCTTGCAACAAGCAACTGTCGAGACCATTCGAACCTCCATCGCCATTTTCTGCCTTTTCGGTTCGTTGCTCAGATCCCTTTGGCTGCGCTGTAGGAAGGTGTACTTTCTTTTCCCATGAAGAGATGTTCTGTCATCAGTTGTAGTGGTGTTTGATTGTGAATCCTTCACATTCTCAAACACTAAATGCCTCAATTTCCACCGCACAATGCTTCCAATAGTCAGACTGTTTTCTTCTGTGTCAACAACCTCTAAAATTGCAACTCCAATATCATCCCAGCCCAATTCTTGATTAGCAACCGCATCTCTTGGATCGACAACTGTGGCTAAGCCCTCAGCTACCACCTCCCCCTCGGGGTTGTTTAGAAACACCTTTGCCTGAATCCATGTAGCACGGTTCTTAAGATCCACGGAGGGAACATGCGTCGCACTTGCGCTGTCCCCAACATCTGCTTTCTTCTACAGATTTTTCAAGGCAACAACAACATTTACCCCGACGACCATCTCTCCTCGTTCAATAGCGACCACATTCCCATCGAAGACAGTCTCTACTGATACAGCAGCATTGCCTTCCCCAAGCCTTTGACAGTGTATAACAAAGTTCCGATCCATAGACACAAGGGTCCCTTTTGCAACTCTCTTCCCACCATTCAAAATGTAAACTTTTTTCCCAACCCTGAAGGCCATTCTGAAAGTGCAGAAAAGAAGTTAAGACCATACAAAAAATGATTGGAGAATGGCCTAAATCATAACATACCAAATAGCATGAGGCCACATGCCATTATTCAAACATGCTATTGACACCCACGTGAAATTTCGCATTCACAAAATTGGCATGAGGCCTCATGCCATCTTGATATACACACAGCTGCAGGCAAGTAAAAACATACATGACAATACGCTAGCCATGAAATTGCAAGGGCCCAAGATGGCATGTGGCCTCATGCCATTTCTAAATGTGGTCCTAAACCATTCCATGGTGAACATACCAGGAAGCACAAGTGCCGAATATCAAGAGGAAGCGGTAGCCACACCAAAGACAGTGCCGCTCGCAACACCGCAACTACTCGTAGCGCCGCTCGCAACACCGCAACTGCTCGTAGCGCCGCTTGCACAAACTGCCACTCGCATAAACTGCCGCTCGCAATGGTGCTCGCAATGCCGCAACCGCTTGTAGACGCATAAACCACAGCTCACAACGCCGCTTACACAAGCAGCGCTCACTGTGCTCAGCGGAACCAAGAACACGGCGCACAAAAATGATAGACCTAGGAATGAGTTCGAGAATTCAAAAATAACACACGCTTGAACGTCACATCAAATCCTCTGACAAACCAGATCTTATGATTCCTCTGACAAATTTCAAACTGAGTAGCTTCTAGACTTTGCTGTCGGAGGTTGAACTTTATCACATCATGTCCTTGCCTCGATCCAGCTGTGCCATGTCAGTGATTCGAACTTTGCCATGCCATGTCAGCGATCCGCGCCAAGATTATTCGCCGTGTAAAGGAATAATTATGCTGTGTGTGTACGTCCATTTATGGCAATATAAGGCCACATGCCATTCAAAGAATAATGCTAGTCGAGCATCTTTTGGTGCATTTTTGGGTTCAAAATTGCATGAGCCCACACGCTATAAAGTTTACCTGTACCAAAAATAGAAACAGCTTTATTTACTTGGGAATTTATATGGCTGAGGCATTTTTAAACTTACAAACACATGCCCTACTTACATTCCTTTGGTTGCTTAAAATTCAAAAATATTATAAACCTTTCTTTTTGCATTTTCAATGTTTTCAATTATGGTTTTTGATTTTCGCAGGACCAGCCTAGTAATCTATTTGCATCCCGTCATGTTTATAGCTAGCTTTCGTTTGTCCCCTTCGCTAGCCTGAGATACATCTGCTCGGCATCTGCCTCTTACAGCATTTGCCCAGAAAGGGCATCTTTCTTCACGCAGCATTTGCCACATGTTTAGGGTTAGGGTTTAGGGTTTAGCAATTCAGTAGCTTGATAAACATGCAAATACAGAACTTGATGCAAAATCCTTTGATATGTCACAATGCCCCTAGGACCATAAACACATTTCAATAGAGAGGGTCCTTTCATTTCATAACTCCTTACGTAGATCTTGGTAAAACCAGAGTTAGTGAAGTTGGTTTCTTGTGATCCCGCATCTGATTGTGATGTCCCTTTGCAGTGTCGATGGAAAGGTCAATGCACACCAAACTGTAGAATCTTGGAGCAAAATAACGGTCGGATCTATGGCAAATGCCCCTAAAACATTGTAAGGCTCGTGTGGTCTCATGTGGTGTCCGATCGAGATGCTTCTTTGCGGGGTCATCAAGAAGGACATTGTATACCATTCTGTAAAATCTGGTTGCGATCTAACGGTTGGATCTCCAGGAAACTCAAAACAATCTCGCGCGTGTCAGAATATTCTAGGAATATACTCCTATGTGCTCCAAGATTATTCGCCGTGTAAAGGAATAATTATGCTGTGTCATTTATGGCAATATAAGGCCACACGCCATTCAAAGAATAATGCTAGTCAAGCATTTTTTGGTGCATTTTTGGGTTCAAAATTGCATGAGCCCACACGCTATAAAGTTTACCTGTACCAAAAATAGAAACAGCTTTATTTACTTGGGAATTTAAGTGGTTGAGGCATTTTTAAACTTACAAACACATGCCCTACTTACATTCCTTTGGTTGCTTACATTCCTTTGGTTGCTAGCTTTCGTTTGTCCCCTTCACTAGCCTGAGATACATCTGCTCGGCATCTGCCTCTTACAGCATTTGCCCAGAAAGGGCATCTTTCTTCACGCAGCATTTGCCACATGTTTAGGGTTTAGGGTTTAGGGTTTAGCAATTCAGTAGCTTGATAAACATGCAAATACAGAACTTGATGCAAAATCCTTTGATATGTCACAATGCCCCTAGGACCATAAACACATTTCAATAGAGAGGGTCCTTTCATTTCATAACTCCTTACGTAGATCTTGGTGAAACCAGAGTTAGTGAAGTTGGTTTCTTGTGATCCCGCATCTGATTGTGATGTCCCTTTGCAGTGTCGATGGAAAGGTCAATGCACACCAAACTGTAGAATCTTGGAGCAAAATAACGGTCGGATCTATGGCAAATGCCCCTGAAACATTGTAAGGCTCGTGTGGTTTCATGTGGTGTCCGATCGAGATGCTTCTTTGCAGGGTCATCAAGAAGGACATTGTATACCATTCTGTAAAATCTAGTTGCGATCTAACGGTTGGATCTCCAGGAAACTCAAAACAATCTCGCGCGTGTCAGAATATTCTAGGAATATACTCCTATGTGCTCCTGAAAATGGCATGCGGCCCCATGCCATTCAAGAGATAACGCCAGATGACGCCGAGCATTTTTTGGTGCATTTTTTGGGATCAAAATTGCATGAGCCCACATGCTTGAACGTCATCCTCTGACAATTTATTTAGCTGAACATCTGGCATTTTTGGAAATACAAGATGCTTTGGAATATCTAATCATGCATGGTATAAATATAGCGAGGGTATTAAATGATATCCCAATCATGATCTTTCTTTTGGATTTCGCGTGCATGCAGTCCGAGGAATGATGACGTTGCGGATTTCTTTTGGATTTCACGCATGCGCGCACCGATCCAGAAATTAATGGTGGTGCCCAAGTCCGAGAAATGATGACGTGGCGGGATTACCAACCGTCGTGACATTTCGCGCGTGTGAGGTTAGGTTTTGCATTTTGCTTCGTACTCGCGCTCGCACACTCGCGCTCGCATCGCGCTCCCACTCGCGCTCCCACTTCTCTACAGGTTTCTCGTGTGCATCGGCGTCCACTCGCGCTTGCATCACACTCGCGCTCGCATCGCGCTCGTGTGCATCGGCGTCCACTTCAAGACACACCCAGTTTGTAACTTCGCCGCCAACTCCGCCGCCCACTCCGCTACCCACACGCAGCCCACTTGGCGTCCCGGGAGATTTCAGCGCCACTCTCCAACTGTAAGTGGCAGAGTAGCCTTGCTGCTACGATCCGCTGCACACACAGTGCACATTCGCCAGCGAGTCCGGTTGTCACGCCTCCATTCGGCTTCAAATGGTAAGTCTTTTAGGCCAAGTAGAAAATGGCATGAGGCCACATGCCATTCAGTAGCAACATTGGCATGCACCGATTGGGCTCTCGAGTGCAGTCCGGTTACAGATGGCGTGTAGCCTCACGCCATCTTAGGATGCAGCCTCAAGACATCTGATGCAGTGGTGAATGGCGTGTGGCCTCACGTTATTTCCAGGTACTAGCTTTTCATCTGTCAGCTCTAATTGTTGTGCATTTCTGAACAGGCGAGGAATTGCGTTCTTCTTCCAGCCACTATCAATGTGGATGCAGAGAAGGGGGAGGAGCTCACCAGTTGGACTTTCGGGATGGAAGGCGAGGATCTGAGGCTGTACAACACAGATGGTGGGAGAAAAGAATGCATGGGGATCCTCATCCAAGTGACAGACACTCCATGCAGTTCCATGCAAGAATATGGACTGGCACTTGTGGTAGAGACAGCGTCTGCCTTCAAGATCCACCTTGCACATCCTAGCGGCTTCCCGGAGGGGGGTAGCGGCTATGAGGAATTCCTAGAGGGAGCTAGGGAGAGGTTGTCCAGGAGGCCCACAATTTCAAAGACGCTGCGGGTCTATGAAGATCACATGGAATCCACGGACCTCACCTACGGCGATGTTCAAAAACTATATTCCAACATTGAGCCGTTGAGAGTGACTCCAGTTCGCGAAGCAAAGGGGAAGGGGGTCGATCTGGAAATTACCTCGAAGCAGAAAAGGGTGGTCAAGCTCAAGCCGACGTCCGACTCTCCTGCTCCAAAAAAGAAGGTACTCAGTGATGCCATTGCCTCGGGTTCGAACACTACACCCACCAAAAAGAAGAGCCGCAAAGAGCAGAAAGAGCAAGAAGAGGCAGCAAAAATCGTCGCAGATAATAGTACTTGTTACTATTCCAACAAAGTATATACAATCGACGTGAGCCGTATCGACATCCAAAGCAAACACAACCACAGGCTAGTATCTGATGAGTGGGTGGAGAAATTGAAGCAGAAGATGCTGGCAAGTCCAGTAACACCCGACATCGCAGACGTGATCCCCTACTACCAAAAAATGAAGGGCGAGATGAGGTTTCCAGACTTGATCAATAGGAAGGTGTTGGACGATCAGAACATCCGGTTCTATGCCGTCTCCGGGCAGCATTCTAGCTTGGTGATGCAAGAGATAGTTGTGGATATTATGGTGGGCGAGGAGGTGAAGAAAGTCTTCAAGACAAGAGTTGTCCGCCTGATAAAAGGCAACTCGCCCCTCCGATCTATCATATACATCTCCCACGCGCAGAATGTCAAGCAAGAAACGTGCTACAAATCGGGTCTGCACGAGACATTGGCACGAACACGGAAGCTCTGGGTTCAACTGAAGAAGCCACAAAAACCAGGACAAGGACGTGCACTAGCAACTAGCGCCTGGCAGGTAAGCCTCGTTGTATGTGGCATAGCATGTGGCCTCACGCCATTTCCATTGCAGGAATTCTCGAGTCTTCTCTCGAAAACACTGGGGGTCAATGACACACTCAGCATCCATAACATTCTACTCGCGACAAAAGTTGTTTTTGACAAATGGGTAGATGTGCTGAGGAGGTACCATGACGGGGAGTTGCCAAACTCAATGGGTGTGGAGGACGGCCGGAAGCCCAATGATTTGAAGCTCAACGCCTTGCGTTTCTCGCTGTCTCTAGACGACGACGACCTTCTGACAGTGGCTAATGCTCTTCTACGTGGTGAGGTTGTCTTCAACAAGACCAAAATGACTCCCGCCCATATTGTGACATACGAGGACTTGTGCACGACTCTGAGAGCTCGTGCGCTATTGAAGGATTAGATCTTCGAGCAAGTGGCCGTGGAGAGGGTGAGCATCGACACCACGCAAGAGATGATGGAAGCGCTGGAGTTGTCAAATGAAGACATCGACGAGTACGTGAAGGGGGCCCCCAAGTTCATCGATCTGCTGCGGGATGCCACGAAAAGTAAAGCTGAGAAGTTGGATCAGTATCCAAATTTCATTAAGATTGATGTCGACCGCCGGCTTCAGAAACAGCTCGACCCCGCAGCAGAGGCCTATCGAGAAGCTTACCGGGTATACTTGAATTCGGATGAGGATCAAAGGTGGAGGAGCATCGTTTCCCGCGGAGATGAGCAGGTCAAGAACATCTTTTGTGTGATGGACTTCACAAACGAGGAGATCACTCATGCAGACGAAGTCAACTCCATCATTGACTTAATGGTGGGACTTGCGGAGGTGGAATCTTCAGTCCACTATATGATCTACGACTCCGAATCCTATCACAAGTTCTGGAAGGCCTTGAACGAGGTGAAGGCTCGGTTGAAAGGCAAGGAGATGCGGGAGATCCATGGGATAATGGCTAAGAAGAAGATACCGACGAATGTCCGCATCTTCACACTCGCCCTTGTTATTGGTCCTGCAGCAGAGTGGGACTGGAGTGACTTCCCAGCTTCGTTCGACAAGGCCAATCGAATTGATCTGAGGGAGGTCAATTTACCCGTGCCTGAGGAACTGAAGACGGCTATGGAGCTTTCGAATCCAAAGAAAGCTCCAGGTGCAGCATGGGAAATGCTCAGCTGGGTCTTCAACGCAATAGCGGGTGGGTCACCTGCTTCCGACTCCAAGGGCAAATGCGTTGTCGAGTACAACTGCGGCGGACTATTCTTTCAAGCCGCACTACTCAAGGGTGTCCCGTGTGTTGCGGTGACAAACTCCATTGAAGAGGTGACTTCAATGGAGCATATAATTACAGTTGCCAAAGAAAAACAGTATCTTCTCTGCGAACCTGGTGAGTACGCACTTTAAGTTTAAATGTTATCTCACAAGCTCTGTATGCAGGAGCGTGGCCACCCCCAGATGCTGAAACGGCGTTAACAGCTACTGTTGAAGATACCCATGTTGGGCCGAGCTCACAACCTGCACAAGGTAAGGTCACGTGAGGCCTCACGCCATTTTGATTATAGATCGTTGTGAATATTCAGACACGAGGACTGAAAAGCGCACTGGTGGCGCATCGAAGAAGGACAAACAGAAAAGCAATAGGAAAAAAGGAGGTACAAATTATATTTGCAATGGCGTGTGGTCTCATGCCATTCCTTGCAGGAGAAACTTCTTCAAAGGCAAAACAGGCAAGCACCAGCCAAGCTCAAACTGACAGTGGTCATAAAAAGCGAAAGCACGTTGGACAGTCGTCGAGATCAGAGGCGTTTGATTCGAAAAGGAAGAAGGGCAACGAAAAGATGATAGGTAATGCCTCGCGGTTATGGCGTGTGTGCTCATGCCATTCATTGCAGATCAAGGGCTGAGTGAAAGCAGGCAGTCACCACCTCATGACTCAGATTCCTATGGCGGACTCCCTTTCCCCAATCTCAATGGAGAGGTACAATGGATGAGGGAAGTTTTTCAAGGCAGGGCCACGTTTTTCTCATCTCGTCGTCTTCGAAGGGTGCAAGAACGTGCAGAAACCATGTTAAGACAGTCGGGTGAGGATACGGTCCTAGGTCACGCACTAAAACAGGCTATGGATGTCTTGTATTTTGAGATGGAGACTCGGCCAGATGATTTTCCCAAGATGGTCCTGGAAGAACAAGCCATCCAGCCTGAGCAGCCTATGGAAGAAATGCAGGAGGGGGATGAAGAGCCAGAGAAAGATAATGAGCAGGAAGAGCAGAAGGACGAAGAGGAGGACAAAGAAGAGGAGGACGAAGAAGAGGAGGACGAAGAGGACTTGGATGGTCCTCACAATGGTGACGATCACAATAACGACGACGACGATGATGACGACGATGGCCAGCCTGAGGTGGCCAAAGAGCGGCGGAGGAAGGTCATACAAGACAAACCATCAGGTAAATAATAATACATCCATTCCTAACCTTTTACCATTTCTAACATTGTCCATGTAGGTCGCAGAGCAAATGGTAAGTAGAGATTATTCAGTTGAATTTACAAACTCTAGCCTTTAGTGTCGAGGAAGGATAGTGCCAAGCAAGGGTCGAAACGTATGTCCAATCCTTCAGAATCAGCAGTGCGCTCAAGTGATATCGGTCCTAGTTCCTCAATAGCAGTTGATGGTAAATACAGTATAGTCGATTCAATGTGCTAATGAGTTTGTTTTTAGTAGCACGGGAGGATACCATCTCAATCGAAGGGAGATATTTGGACATGCATATGGATCCGCCAGTGGACTCTACTTGCCTGCAAGAGTCATCAGAGCTGGTGGAGGCTACTATCCATATCAACACCAAGCAAGCTGACCACGCTCCACTTGATGCTGCCCATACCACTGAGTCAATCTTGTCCACGTATCCAACTGACGGTGACCAGGCGCCATTGGACCCACATGAGGCCGCCCCAGCCGCCGAGCCGGTCGTATCCTCATTTCCAACGGACTCAACGTGTGCCCAATCGTCTGACTACGCGCCGTTGGAACCTCCCTACACCGCCCCTGCTGCCTGTTCGGTCATGTCCACTTTGCCAACGGAGGCACCAGCTGAAATGGCGTGTGATCACACGCCATCGGAACCACCCCATGCCACTGTTGAGCCAGTTGTACCAGAGTCTACAGCTGAAATGGCATGTGCCCACACGCCATCGGATGCGATTGACCCCACATTGCAGAGGAGAGTATTTCCGCCCTTCACGTTTCCTCGACCAAAACCCTCTCAACGACCATCGGGAGCAACATTCGCTAATATTGTAGATGGTAAAATTGACTTGTACCATTTTTTATGCTGACGCATTTCATTTCAGAGTCACGGCGAAGGTACTGTATCGTTTTTGATCTGAACGGTGTCCTTTTCTCCCATGAGTGTGGCTCGTCCTCGAATGTCATTGCACCCTCCAAAGCCTGCGGTCGCAAGTTGGTCAAAAGAGACAGATTCACATTAATCACACGGGAGAAACTGCGGGATCTAATAATGACCATGCGACACTTAAAACAGAGGGCCGGGTTCAATTTGCAATTGGGAGTTTGGACATCCATGATGCGCCACAATGCATTAACGTTGCTACAAATGATGCACGATCAGACGCGAGTAATATTACCATTTGACTTTCTCCTAACGCAGGAGGATTGCTTGACTATGGTCCATGTGAGGGGTAGCAAGCCCATCTTCGTCAAGCCAGAGGCTGTAGTGATGAACCGGACTGCTAGCTCAAGTGAAATCCTCATCATCGATGACTCGCCGATTAAAACTGCAGCGAACACGCACACATATGCAGTGCACCCCATCTCTTGCAGTATGGAAACTAGGAAGAAGAAACCGTATGTTCTGGGGGACCTTGCAAAACGGCTTGGAGCGATGGTGATAGAGAACTGGCCAGTCCAGGAGGTAGCTGCAGAAATCAACCAAATGGCAGATGAAACGGTATATCAGAAGCCATTTGATCGGACAGACACCAGTCATCATTTATGGCATGTATATTGTCTAGCCAAGCACTATCCGCATCTCCATAATCTGCTCAACCGGATGGGTTCTTCGACCACTGAACATGAGCGTGGACGTATTAGAGAAGAGATGGCATTACTATTGGGTTTAAATCCTGATAGTGTGGAGAGTGATGAAATTCCAAGATTATTGTATAAGCGTTGGAGGCAAAAAATAACAGTCTGAGATGGCATGTATTTATTTAAAAATGTAACTTATTATGGCATGGGGTTCCATGCCATTGTATTAATATTAAAAGACAATTCTTTGAGAGGATTTGCATTATACTAGAAGTGTTACAGCATGTTATTGGAAGTCTACGAAGTTGTTTTATTAATAATGGGAAAGTAAAGATTGAATGGGGACTTGGGCTCCACCTAGACTCGGAGCAACTGAGCCAATATTAAAAGGATGGAAAGAAATTGGACGACGATGACAAGGAGAAGAGAGAGGTGAAGCAGTGGCAGGGGGAGGAGAAGTGATTGAGTAGACATTTCCTTGTTTAAAATAAAATGGCATGTGCCTCAATGCAGTTGAATTTTGTTATATTTATATACTATATAAAGGTTTGGAAACTTTATTTTACAAGTGGGATAATGACAATTCCCACTTTAACGAAATAGAGCTTGTAAGGCGTCGTTAGTATTTTCGGAAAGCCTAGAATGAGGAGCACCTCTAGAAATAAATGGCATCCAAAACCAAGCTCGGAAAAGCACAAATTCCTACTACAAAGATGATCCAATTTAGCTGGAGAAGAAAATCCTTTTGTATGCTGTCAATTCACTCAAATCTAGCGCCAAGAATCACCACTACTTGTAGATCTAGGCCAAATCTACAAGCCCAAATGCACTACTTTAAGAAATTGGGCTGAGGATTTAGATGAGAGAATAAAAACCCCAAAATGTTTATCAAATTGAGCCAAGAAATGTTGTATCTCTTCAAATACTGCACAATTTTATGAGTGCCTTACTTTGCTAGAAAGAGGAGCTTTAAACCTATTTAAGACGCCTAAGATCAAACAAAACCACCACAAGATGAACAAGAAATTGCTTCCCAAAGTCTATGGCCAAAAAAAAAAGAGAGAAATGATGCCTTAGAAAGTGTTGTGCATCACGCTAGGTTCACCACTTGTTAGGGGAAAGAGGGGTGCCTCCCTCAACGCTCGCTCAAACACGAGAAATGCTTTAATGCTCTCCACAAATGCCCCCCTTTTGCCCTTGTGGGGCAAGGGTTTTATACAAGAAAGATGGGGAATATTTTGAGGACCAAAATATTCCTTTTCTCTCTCTCACTCTCTCAATGGCCACGCTTTAACATCATTTGTCCACCTCAAAGGGAAGTTAAGGAAGACTCCCATGTTGATGTTACTGGACATTGGTAAAGATTTTGAGGTAGAAATGGATGCTTCAAACTTTGCATTGGGTGCAATTTTGAAGTAGGATAACCATCTAATGGCATTCTTCTCAAAGAAATTGAACAAAACTTAGTGAAAGTGGCCTGCCCACAAAAAGGAATTATTTGCGGTGGTCAAGGCGCTCAAAGAGTGGTAATACTACCTTGGGAGGCACTTCAAAGTTTATATGGATAATGTGGCAATGAAACAGTTATTGTCACAGTACGACCTAAGAGGAAAACAAGGTTGGTGGGCCAATGTTTTGGCCCAAGTTCAATTGCAAGATTCTATATAAACCTAGGAAGAGCAACATCTATGCCAATGCTCTAAGTTGAAAGGCAAGTTTGAAGTTGGTGATATCCAATGCAACAGTATCCTTTTGGGATGATGTGTGGATAGCATATGAGAACGATGGTCTAGCACAAGAAGTGTTGCTAAGGAACCAAGAGGCATAGGATGTTCATCAGAAAGGTGAGCTACCAACAGAAGAGAAAACAAGATATGTGGAATGCAATAGACTCATCTATTATAAATAAACGAAGATGTATGTTCCAAAAGGGGAACTAAAGAAAGTAACCTTAAAAGAGTGTTATGATGGACCTTTTGCAAGACACAACAGAGTGCCTAAAACAATGGAGTTACTCAAGAGGAAGTATCATTGGTCAGACATAGCTAATGACTCCAAGACTATGTAAAGACATGTTTAACATATCAACAGGTCAAAACCATGACTAATGCTAGTGGGGGCTTGATAAAGCCTAGATCATCCATGGAAATGTCTTATGATGGACTTCATCATGGGACTTGCCCTAAGTGAGGGGTTTGATGCAATATTTGTGGTGGTGGACTGGTTTTCAAAGATGGTACATTTTATACCCACCACGATAGAAGTGGATGCAGAAGGTGTGGTGAAGCTATTTTTTAAACAAATGGTTCGAATGTAAGGAAGGCTAAAAGAAATCATCTCAGATCGAGATAAGATCTTCACCAGGAGGTTCTGGAGAACTCTCCTAGAACAATATTACACCAAGTTGAAATTTAGCACAACTTATCACCCACAGATAGGTATTGGGTATTAAGTCAAGTTTAATGGTACTAACACTTCTTGACAGATGGACAAACAGAAAGAGTGAATAAGCAGCTGGAGGATTATTTGCAATATTATATCTCAGAAGACTAGACTAATTAGGTAAGTCATTTAGGATTTGCAAAAATATGCTATAACAATTCACCACATTCAAGTATCAAGATGAGTCCATGGGAAGTCATCAATGGGGAAGCTATTGAAGGTCTTGTGGAACTTGGTGTGGCCGAGTATCATAGAGAGTTATCTGCAATAGAGGCATTCACGGCAGAAAGACTCAATATTTAGAATATAGTGAGGGATATTTTGGAACGAGCTTAACAAAGGCAAATTAAATATGCAAATTAGAAGCGATCGTCGAGGTGCTACTACGCGCCGCCTTGCGTTTGT
>NW_003314332.1:55697-57566 GCF_000143415.4 Selaginella moellendorffii
ATTCCGTAGAAAGATGTTTTTACAGATGAGTCTTTATGATATTGAGGCTTAAATTAGTAAGGTAGCTTACCACCTCTGACTTCCTTGTTAGATGGGGAAGATACATCTTGTGTTCCACATGAACTTACTCAAGTTGTACTTTGAGGATCCACTTCACAAGGACCAAGTAAGACCTTTACTTGAGGTTATTCAACGGGAAGAGGAATATGAAGTCAAGGCCATCCTCAATGCATGCAAGAGTAAGTGACAAAGACTTGAGGTGAGGGAGTTCCATGTGAAGTGGAAAGGATTTCCACACTGCAAAGCAACATGGGAACCAAAAAAGAACCTAGTGAATGCGGAGGAGTTTTTGCAAGGTAGAACTTTATGTGCTTATGCAAAATTCAATTAAAGAATTTATTTGAGAAATTGAGCAATGTCGTATATTAGGACCCAAAGGCGCGTCGAAGGTAAGCTAATTAGCATGGGTTAGCTAGGTCAACTAGGCATAGGAAATTATGCATGACTCCCCGTAGGGATGTCAAATCCGTAGACATATTCTATGGAGGTTAGGTTTAAGTCCCAACCCTTTAGTAAAGCAAGGTTAGATTCAAGTCTTAACCCCATATTAGGGCGTGGTGAGGTGAGGGGTATAGGGACATCTATACTCTGTTGTCATGGGCTCTTGGCCAGGGAGGTTAACTTAGGCACACTGCTAAATGGGGGATACCCCTGGAGACATGGATAACAAATTAAAAAGAGCTATTTGATGCGGGCATTAAACTTCTTTTATGGGTGGTGGAGTTGAAAGGAACCAATTCCCTAAGGTGTCGAAAGTTAGAAGATCTCAAAATCATGACCAAAATGATAAAGAATTCATTGGATGAAGCTGAATCTGAGATCAAGTCCGAGATTGAGTCCGAGATCGACTTTGAGACCAAGTTCGAGACCGAGTCTGATATTGAGTCCAAGATCGAGTCCGAGATCTGAGATCGGGTCCAAGACTGAGTCTGAGGTTGAGACCGAGTCTGAGATCTAAGATTGGGTCCGAGGGCAGGTCCGAGATCGAGTCCAATTTCGAGTCTGAGACCAAGTCCAAGATCAAGTCCGAGATTGAGTCTGAGATTGAGTCCAGGACTGAGTCTAAATACTAATACAGGTTGTGGGGTGAAAGCCCAAAGTATGTGTCTCCTCGGGGGGGAGGGCTGCAGAGGGTTCCAAAAGTATAGTAAGGATAGTGAGGTTTAGGAATTAGTCTTGAAGAAATTCTCTAGTGGTGCTTCCAAACTGACTTGAGGTTAAGATTGGGGTTGAGGAGCCTTAGGTGGGAGTGAGCATGGACTTGGGTGGTGCCGGAAGGGCAACCCAAGGAAGTGCTCAAAAGTAGCTCCCACTCTTGGAAGGGAAACCAACTACAGTGCTCCTGACTCATGTGGAGTGGTGCCTTATTTGAGTACCTTGTGGCTTACTGGTCTTTGTCCTTCCTAGGGGCTTGGGCATTCCCTTAAGGATGGAAGTGGGGGAGTAAGGGTACCCATACTGGACCATTAGGCCATGGTGTTTCCCTTTAGTATCCCTAAGCAAGTGTTACACCTAAGGCTTGGGATTTAAGGGGTTTTGTAATCAAGTTTTGTTGTACCAAGAGATGTTAGGAATTTAGAGGCTAGGTGTGCTTAGCTACTTATGAGTACGGGGAGTGTAACCAAACCTTAAGTCTAGTCTAACCCAGGGAAGGGGATTAAGAGAGAATTTAGGAATCCGTGGATGGATGGCTAGCACTCTGTTATTTATATAGTGAGTTGCTAAAACTAAGTAGGACCAAATAGGAGCTGGTACAATAGGTGAGAACCTTAGTGAGGGAATTTAACTAAAACCAAAGCTATGGTGGTC